>NW_010514059.1:21639-22600 GCF_000687285.1 Phaethon lepturus
GCAATACTGTCTATTGACAGAAACACCTACTAGTTCATTCTACCAACAGCTGTCCTGAAATCCCTGCACGTACTACTCATCAAAATACTGAAGCATTTACACTTTAACGATTGTATGAGAAAAAAAGTTAACCTTAGCTTTAGTATCCATTCTATTTAGGAAAAAACTTAATGCTAAGTATGCCTTAAGTTGTATTATTAAACTAATAGTTTAGCAGTGAGTTTTCAAAAGTTTCAAGACTTGTGGGTAAGTGATCTGAGCCCTAATTCTCCACTGACTATAGTGGGACTGTAGAAGTCTAGCTCACATATTGACTGTTTCATTTAAGCAGTTACGTATGCTGAGTCCTGTTTCAAACTGGGTCCTACCCTTGACATCTTAAGCAGATTCCAGTGGAAATGGAAGGTAATTATTAATTTTATTCTTGAGTATTAAGAATTAACATTGTTTTATACGTTGCATGTTTTATTTCTGTTCTTTCAAAGGTTCCTTAAGGTGGGAGGTTGTACTAGATGACCTTTAAAGGTCCTTTCCAACCCAAAATACGATCCTATGATTTCTGATGGGAAAATTCCTGAATAAAAACTCAGTGATTGAGAACATCCTGTGATATTTGATTAATATTTGTTACTTAAGCAAACTACATAGCATATGCAGAGAAATTTAATACAAGAGACAGAGGAAAATATTTGTGATAGTAAGTCATATCTCATTAAGAGGTTCTTTTTAAATTAACTATTGGGAAAAATGCTGATTATACAGCTTTTAAAAGTTATTGAAAGATAAATGCAATTCAGTAACTAGATCTTCATTTAGTCACATGGATAACGATACTACATTTCATAATAGGACCTTGTGGTGGGTTGACCCCGGCTGGACACCAGGTGCCCACCAACGCTGCTCTGTCACTGCCCTCCTCAGCTGGAGGGCGGAGAGAAAGTGTAACGAAAGGCTCCTGGGT
>NW_010514060.1:0-18793 GCF_000687285.1 Phaethon lepturus
GGGCTCGCCAGCGCTGGGCTGCATGAAGGGACAGGGGAGGTGGACAGAGCAACGGGGATGGGGAGCAAACTCCGGCACGACACTTAATGGTAGCTGCTTCAGGGCAGAGACCGTGGTTTTTTTGTGGGTGGTTTTTTTTTTTTTTGTGTGTGTGTGTGTGTGAAGTTCAGGACTATTAAATAAGAGGAAAAAAGAAAGTCCGTCTGGAGTGGGGACAGGGAGGGCTTGCATGCAGAAGATCTGTTCCTACCCTGACAGATTTCCTTTCATTCTGAAACTGCCTCTGTCCCCGGTCTACTCTGCTCCATCCGTGTTGACCTGTTCCCTCGCCCTCCATAGACGAACGGCAGAATAAAGATCTTCCCTGGATTTGAGGCGCACAAAGGCCCGAAATCCCTGACTATTACCACGTATTTTAAAATAGTGCTATCATCTCTGCCAGCTACCCCGTACCCCCACTTTATTCATAGCCGCACGAACAGAGAACAAAGCGGAGGGTAGCTGCCCCCGAAGAGTTCTCAATCAGAGGCAGTCTGGGAGCAGGATTCAGTCTAACCTGTGGCCATTTTTCTCCTATTGTTTTGCTGATGCCCTCTGCCGTATTGTGTTCTGCTTTTCTGCTCATCGCTATGCCAGGACAGGTGTCAAAATACAGGTAGTGTACTTCCTCTTTGTCACTTCTTGCTGCTGGACCAAAGAGTGCGTATATTGATAAAGCATCATTAGCATTTAGAATTTATCATACCTGGACAGCCAAGAAATGATCAAATAGGAAATCCGCCTTACAGGCTGGGATGGAGAGAGTGATACATTTGTGATAAGGTTTTGCTGTAGTAGCTAAAGAACTATATGAATTACAGTGGCATTTTTCTGGGAATGCAGCAGGTAAAATCATAGATACATTATGATATACATATGCTACATATGATAGCAGGAAAAGAACGTATGTCCTAGCTTTACTTTCTGATGTAGCATCCCAATTATTTATTTATTTATTTCTGTGCCCAAAGAGTCCCTGCAAGGAGAGTTCCAAAGGAAGCTTTATAAGGAGCTGCTGAAAAATTACAACCCTCTGGAGCGACCGGTTGCAAATGACTCCCAGCCACTCACTGTCTATTTCACTCTCAGCCTCATGCAGATCATGGATGTGGTGAGTCTGTAACCTTCTAGGAAACTACTTCTCTTTGTTTTAAAAGGCTGGATTTTTCCTTCCCAGAATGGAGATCTGTGATAGTGAAGGAAGACTGCAAGATATTGGAAAGCACAAATAATTCAATCACAATGCCAAATTTTGACTACCTTTTTAAAGAAGTAAACTTAAAAGTAAAGTTTGCCTCTTTCTTACATCTCAATATTCCCAACCTTCTTAGCAGTATAAAATATTAGATGTGAAGCTCAAACTGCATACTTTGCCTTTTGAATCCTTAACTGTACTTAGAACAAGAAGTGTGGTCTTGGGGAGAATATGTAAAACCGAAATCCTTGATTTCTGGTGGTCACTAAAGAACTTCTTATTTTTGGAAATGGAGCAGGGAAAGGAAAGGAAGGGCGTGTCCTGGCCAAAATCCAAGTCGTATTATTTCTTATTTAGGCAAGATTGCTACATGCTATATGCTTAAATTTTAGCTGCTCTATTTGTAACCACAGTCGTTTGGTGTATCAAGATAGTCCTGTGCAGTGCTTGGCAGGTTTGTGAAATGCACTGTAGGATCCTTTGGGTTCAAATATGAGTAATCTAAGCTTCACTCTGTCGCAGCAGCACAGAGATCAAACTCTACATATAAGTAAGTTCAGATGCTTAAAGTTTGAGGCACAAAAAAATTACAAAAAAGAAAGAAAGATGGGATTATTCATGACAAGTGGCTTGCTTTCTGTTCCCTTACAAGCTGCTGATTGTCACCATTCATTCAGTATCTAAAGGTGAGCGCACACACACACAGAACTCTGCAGGTTTAAATGTTTATAGTTTCTATGCACTTTTAGCAAGTTTTATATTTATTAGACCTAAGGTGAAAACTAGGATGTGTGTTTCCAGCGTGATATTTACTATCTGCTTAAGTGAGAGTAGGCAATCATAGTCAGTGAGCTGTTTCAGTGTCAGTGCCACTAAAGCCAACACGCAAAATATGTCAGTTCTATCTTTGTCTATGGCAGTTGAGTTTTAATATATATGATGCCAACAAGCAGAACAGAAGCTATGTGGAGTCATATATTCTTTGAATGATGGCGAGGGAAGAATATGTAGAGTCCAACAATTCAAAAAGCACTGGCAGACTGAGCTCGATGCAGACCGTAGCTCTATGGCATGGACACCTGAGAGCTACAAGAGGAGAGTCAGGGCATTAGACCAAAACTTTGACGTGAGACAAAAGCCTGTACCAGTGCACTGAGGGTAATGGATGACACTAACATCCCACTGACTGTATGTAGGCATGCTTTTGTTATTAATGATGTTTCTTATGGGTAGGCTTAAGAGATTTTGAAAAAAAGGGGATGTCCTCACACTGAACACTCTGCAGATACAAGTAGTAGGTGACTCCTGGCACAAAGAGTCAATCTAAATAGACAAGTAAGCAAGAATGCCTTTGGACAGTCAGAGACAACAAAAAAAGCATAAAAGTGAGGAACAACACAAGAGAAATGAATGATACCGTGTTACTAAGGGATATATTGATTTCAACATTCACCTTCTAATTGTATTCCTTCAGAATGTGTCAAGATAACACAAAGAAAGAGGCATTTAAAGGGCAGTGTGGGTCATGAGGACAGGACAGGTCAGAGAAAAGTAAGAGAAGGAAGCTGAAGTGAAGAGAACGAAGGGCAGCATGGGACAGACAGTGCTTCAAAGGTCTGAATGCCTGAACGTCCCCATCTGGGCTACTGCTGCAGCTATTCTCGCTGGCTCAAACCTTCACGGGTCTCTTGCCAGGACAGGGCAGAAATAACCACTCGGTTCTCTTGGTCCCATATCATCTGTGTGATGGAGCTTTGGTCTAGCTCCTCTTTCCAGTGCGTCAGGCCCCTTAGTGGCTTCTGCAGCAGCTCCTACTGGCTAGAGTCTTCAGCTGTAGCTATACATTCTGTATAGCTCTGGTTTTAGATTTTTATCTTTGGTAGTATAGGCCACCATGTTCAGGAAAGCTTAGCCTGTCTGTTCAAGGCCTGTTCAAACCGAGCACCTGAACAAAATGCCACGTTTTACTGTATCTTTGCAGAACTAAGCAAAGTACATGGTGCTTCAACTGAATCTTAAACCAGGCTTCAATAAAACCCCTTCCCAGCCACAGACTTAAGTTTACAAGGCCTTCTTCTGTAGCTCCCTTTTGGGAAATGACCTCCTGCTGCAGTATGTGCCTTCTCACAGGTACTGGAGGAGCTTTTGCTTTGGTACAGGACGGTACAGTTCCCTTCAAATGATTTTTGCACAACTCTTTCTGTACAACTGTGTGTTCAGGAAACATTTCTCTAGTGTTTGGTTTATCTTGATAACCAGGATAAAAACCCTATTGCTGTGGTGTTTTTGTTGTTTGGTTGGTTTTATTATTGTTAGCACTACACTACATAAAATCCATTTCAGCATTACTTCAGAACAGGAGAGATTGAAAAAGCACTTTGATCCAAAATAAAACAGGTCTGTGAACAGACCACTTTTTTCCACAGCTTTCAGAAATTGCACTTATGGTGGCATAGATACATTTGTCCTGAATATGTAAGCTACTGTGGTTTTAAGTATTAACCACCCTGGGAAAGGTTTGTTGTATGGCCAAACCCTCCTAGTGATGACACAGCTCACAGAAGCCTCCTTTATGTCATCACAAACATTTCCTGAACAGAATAAGCTGAATGCCCATGAGACTTTTCTTCTACTTAAATTCCATCTAATACTATAAACATTTCCTTTGCATTTTTATGAGTTAATAGTGGGAGTCTCTCTTCCCCACACTCCTGACATGGCTATAACCATGTCCTTGACTATGGTAAGAACAGTTGGCTGTTGGAGACACAAATGGATAAAGGCCAGCAGGCAGCCAACTTCACAGAGTGAATTTCTTCTGGAGTTGTCAAGTTTAATTAAAAACTATACAAACTGAAGGGCAAATATCCCCAGATCACTAGCCAATCTGGGTATAAGTCAATGACTGGAAGTCTTGGCTGATATGATTCAAAAGGCAGGTTTTGGTCCTATGTGCCTTTCAAAAAAATCCCTTCATAATCAGTAAGAAGCCATAGTTTTTGTACTAGCAGTTTAGTTACAGCTCATTCTGTTTGCTGTAAAACTGACTGCATTTCTTTCTCAGAGATCTGGGATTGACAGGCAAAGAAAGAAACCAACCATGAAGTAAATTAAGCTTCACACTATAAAACAAATGAGTCTTCTTCATTGTCAACAAGAAGCAAATGCTGGTGGGAATGACAGCTACTTGCAATAACAATTACTGGTTTAACAACCTAGAAACAAAACATGTCACCATCATACTTTCCTGTAGTTTATATATACACTTTCATGGCTTCTCAGCTGATACAAGCTGTACTGGGAGTTAGACCTATGCAGAGCAGGTCTGTCAAATCCCTGCCTGAATAGGTTGAGCTGGGCTGGATCCTGGCTGCTGTTATTCCTTACTTCACGTCTCTTCCATTCCACTTGACTTTGCTGATAGGAAAGGGGAGACAGTATATGAAACCTTTTCCAAATACAGTGGATGTTTCCTACCTTATGTTTTAGTTTAACCCTTTCCTTCTAAAACGAGCAATTATTTCTATCCTATGCTTGCAGATATGTTTTTCTTGGTATTGTATATTAATATGCATGCTAGTATCAGGACTACATATGAGGGACCTGTAAGTGCCGATTGCCCCAACTTAGTTTAGTCAACTAGAAAACAGAGTTAATGATTGGTCTCCTGAGAATGCAGGCTGGCATAGTAAATTATACAAAGTTGCTAAATGGGGAGGGAAGACAGTGGCAGCATGAGAAAAAAGCAGTTTGGGGGCACACGAATGAAGAGGAGAGATAGGAAACTGGGGGAGTGCTTACAGAAGTGGGAATGCATGGTAAACCTGAGAGACAGCAAAGGAGTTCAAAACAAAGGTGGAATTTAGGTGGAAGCGGATGGGGCCAAATGGAACGAGCAAGCTTTGAAAGGAGTGGACTTTAAAAAAGCTTCTGTGTCAAGTTAATAAGAACTTTCAAGAAAGAGATCCTAGGTTATCTTTCAGTTCACTTTATTCCTATATTCTTTAATAGAAAAATCACTGCTCTTAAACCTTTGCAAACAATCTTGCAATTAAATCATCCTGAACTGAAAAGAAACTGGAGACAGCCAACTGACCAGAAGCACTCTTCAACGACATATGAGTTATTATAATAGCAGAAGATGGAGTAAGAGGTTTCTTTTGCTCTTTTCTAATTGTTTCAATTTTCTTGAAATGAGAAATGCCAGGCAATTTGATGAAAGAAAGGAAAAATAATCTATGTCCTCTCTGATTTGCTGAAATCTTGATTCAAAACTCCTTGCAGGAAAGCAATGTATATTGAACAAATAGGCTGATAATAAACATCTCCCTGGATCTGAATCAGAAAATGCTTGGAAATCTCTGACTTAAGAAAAATAAAAAAAATATAAGAATAAGCATAGAAGGAAAATCTTAACAGACAAATGCCAAGGTTATCTGCACAGCTTAGTGGCAGGTGAGGAAGAGGGGTTAATGGATGGTCATAGTTGGTCATCGTCATAGCTTCAGTACAGAGTAAAAATAAGGAACATGATGTAGAGAAGCTTCCTCTACATCTCACCTCATGGAAACCCCACTACCTGCACAAAAAGCTAGTCTTTGGCCTCCGCCTGTCTCGTATGTCAGCATTGGCATGCAGTGTGAACCTAACTTATGCTTAGGGAAAACTTCCAGCATATTAATTTTTGAGAAACAGGTTCTTGAAATAGTCTGATATTATGTAATTCCCACACTGGATAAATGACAGCCACCATTTTTTTAAACACTGTGTGGAGGCAAACACCTTCTAACATTCTTATTTTCTCTTGTAACATCCATCCCAGTAATAGCATCAGAGGACAATATTCAGCCACTCCCTACTGGTTTAGAGCAAACACTAGGGCTAGACACAGGAGCGGTGCTGTTCCGCAGAATGGTGAATGGCATAGAAAAACATAGTGATCACAAAGGTATTAATTTTATGCCTAGCCTGATATTTGTATCTACTGTAAGTTAACACAATAAAAAGAAACTTATCTGAGGGAGTTCCATCCCCAAAAGTCAGAAGATGAAACTTTAATAATTAAGGCAAAATGATCATACATTCACACTGCAAATTACTGCTTAACGACACAGACATGAAGAACTGGAATACACTGAGATACTCAGTTTTTACTGTGATCTAAACAAGTAGAAGAATCCTACAGTATTATTTTAGTTTGGAAGGGGCCTCCAGAGGTCATCTAGTCTACCCCCTGCTCCAAATAAGTCTAAATGGATCGCGTTACTGTGTCCAGTCAAGTACTGAGCACTTCATGGAGAGAGATTCCACAACCTCCCTGGTCAACCTGTTTCTTATACATGATGATAGTATTCAACTATCATCATGGCAGACTCGTTTTCCTAACATCTAAGCAGAACCTCCCATGTTCCAATTTGGGAACAACACTAAAAAACACCTCTAGAAAAATGAGACACCTTTTCTTCTTCAACAAAATTGGGTACACAGCAAAAAGATACTTTCAGTGAAGTACACCAGATTTTGTGACTATTTGCAGCAAGGTACGTATTTTGACTTTAATAAAGTCTTTTTGAATAACATTCTTAGCAGAAAACTAGAGAATAAGGCCTTGGTAAACACACATGGCAGAACTGGCTAGAAAATCTTAGAGTAGTTGCCAATGGTTCACTGTTAAAATGGTGAGATTTAGTTACATGGTGACATTCCCCAGGAACCATACTGAGTCAGTGTTTTCATTTAATTTCACCTGGAAGATAGAATAAGTAGTATTTTTATTAAATTAGCAGATGACATAAGCTTGGGAGGTACTCAGAGAATACTGAGGGCAAAATTAGAATTTAACATTGTCGTCTTGTAAAAGTAGAATAAGAGGACTGGTTTGACCCAATTTGATGCATGTTTTTTTTAAAGCCTAAATAATAATCCATCCTCTGGAGGCTTTGGTTGGATTGAATGAGTTTGATTTGATGCCTAAGTGTTTTCTTATCTGGAACCAAAGACAGGTCAGTACTGCCTCTGTATGAGGGCAGATATGTGTATTATTTTTGTCATTCCATCAACTATAATTGTAGTCACAGTCCAGACTCTCCCTATGCTAGATGGTATATAAACACAGCTGAAAAGATCATCTTTGTTCCAAAACATTTATAAACTAATTGTATTTTGATAGACTATATTCTTTTAACATCAGAATCGTTCATATCATGGTAACTGTTGAAGCATACAAGACAGTGTGAAATAAAACTTTAGCATAAAATTGCTAAAGTTAAGACTAGGAGAATTATTTTGCTTTGGGATCAGACCGGTGGCTTTCTGATATTAATTTTAATTAATATATCTTCTTAGATTTTTCTAAGGAATTTCAGCAATTTTACTCTGCAGCTGTTGAAAACCTGCACCCCTGTGTTCTGGGGCTTCCTGGTTCGAATCTAGAATTTATACCAACTTTCTAGGTGGACCATTTTGTGAGTGTCCTAAGCTGATCTCAGCACTCTGCTGCTGAAAGGGATGATCTCACTAACTTCTGGCCTCATGTTCCTAGCCCTTTGGCTTGCGCCAGCGCCTGTGGGACTGAGCAGTTAGCTGTATCAATTTTTTGAATAGCTTTTTTTCTAGATGACCTGTACTTAGTTTTGATTTCGATGAGCTTGAACTGCTCACAAACCCTCACCCATGGTTCTTCTTCACTTAAAATCTGTCATATATTTAGCAAAAAAACAAGCTCGTTCCATCTCTATCTGAGCCAAGTTGCGAAACTTGTGAAAATGATGGATCAATACTATCTTAGCTTGTGCCTCCTGTAGCAAGACTTATGGTGACAAACATTTTGGTGGGTATGAATCTGTCCATATTGGTCAACTCTGATCATAAATTATTTTGTGTTTTTCTACTAGCAGAAGAATCAACATTTAATAATTTATTTGAGAAAGCTGAATTTAGTTATCTATCTACATGAATATTAAAGTTCTTACTAATGTTGCGTAACACCATTTAGTCAGGAATCTTTCATGGTTCCTTCAGACATTTACTAGCTAATTAAATCATTTACTATACAACACTTTTTGCTTATTTTCCAGTTTCTCCTGTTTCTTTTTTTCATTTCTAGTTAGGGAAAAGTGCTGAATAGTTGTTTGTATGTAGTAAGCAGCAGCAGAATCTCAAGAGAAACCCTGTTCCTTTAGGCTGTTCAACTCACTTGTGCAGACCAAAGCAAAAATGAAAGTATTCAAACTTTTTTCTGTTTATCTGAACTCAGTCAAAGTTTGCTCATTCTACATTGCCCTTGGTTACTTGTATGACTTAGATGTATATATTCAAGGGCTTTTGTCTGTGTTTCATTTTACACAGTGTGATACAGTTGACTTCAATGACTTACATACAGTGCTTAGCAAAGCCTCTGCATAAGAATCTGCAACTCAGTATTCCCAATCAAATACCCTGTACCCACTGGGCAAGAGAGTGATGTAAAATACCTTGAAGTTTTAAAAAGAAAATTATACTGTCATTCAGAGAAGCAGAACAGCTTCTGTAAAGAAACAGACTATAAAACAAACATCTCCACTGCCGAAAAAAAAAAAAAAGGAAAAAAGAAATTTAAATCTGGAAGGATGAATAAAACAACCAGATCAGGAGGCTGGTTGAGAAATGGAGCTAAAGAAGTTCCTAAGCTGTTTATCAAACCTGAGCAGCCTCTTTGCAAACAATGGTTGTGGCAGAAGCTTATCCAATCTGCATTATTATTTTAATTTTTAGCATTCATTTGTGTACATTAGAAGAAGTCACCCCAAGCTTTATTTTCCTCTCACTTTGCTGCTTGATCTTTATTCCCTCCTGCTAAAGGGAGAAACTATTGCAGCCATTTCCATTCTACCATGATTTATTCCTGAGAGTTTAGAAAACTGGAACAGTGCTGGGATATGCTTTCTGATATTTTTAGTTAGTTTAACACCTACAAAAGTTACTGTATTGTAACAGAAAACAGAGTATTCTGCTTCCCCATGAAATATGAAGAACAGATCTTTTCAAATAACAGTCTAAAATAGTCTGATAATTGATCTATTTAAACAAGCAGACAACACCTCTCCCTACTCTACTGTGGTGAGATACTGATATACTAAGAGAAACTGCAACTTTATTTCTGTGATATTTGTCCATTTTTCCTGTTCTTATAAATATCTTCTGGCTTTTCTGACTATTTTTTTCCTTCAGTATCTTTCTTTTACTTAGTCTTCTCAAAGAGTATTAGATCTGGAAAGATACTTTAAACACAGTGTATATTCTACAGGATGGAATGGGAAGCAGCGAACTTAAACTAATTTAAGGCAGCTTGCAGGAAGCAAAAAAGGACTGACTGCAGGCTATAAAAAACCTCCTGATAATAGTTAACTGGAGGACATTAGAGATCTTCATTGTACGTGAACATCAGAACTTCTGCTCTGCTTTCTGGTTCCACAGGAGAGGCCTTTGGAATTGTAATACAAATCAGGTGGGGTTTTTCTGTCTGTTTTTTAATGAGTTTAGCAAAGAAGTTTCTCTAACATTTTTTCTCATCCTTTGTGATATAAACAATCAACACGAATCATAAAAGCTCAGTACTTCATTTCTTTGTTTTCTAACTACATTGGTATGGATGCCCCATTAACTTAAAAACTGAGTAGGCACCCACTGGTATGCCACTTGTGATGAAGAAGGTTTGCATCCTTACTGTGGAAAGTATGATTAAGGTCCTAGAAAATAGATTCGGTTGTGATGGATTGCTGTAGAGTACAGGGACCAGAACATAAAGCTTTTACATTTTACACAAGACCTCTTACTAGAAGAACAGAATTTGCAAGGTCACATTATCTAGTAATTATTACTAGTCTTCAGCTAATAAAATCACAGCACAAGACATGATTTCTGGGAGTCAGGTCTGGCTAACTAATACTTGTTCTTATACAGAGCTTTTAATTCACAGAAGTCTGGGAACTGAAATGAGTATACTCCCTGTAATATTCAGAATTGTTCCTCTTTTTTTTAAAAGACCATGTACAGTTAAAATGACAAGGTTTCTGTCATATTCAAGTACTAGACAATATGTCATGTCACTACTTAATACCCAAGTTCATATCCACTTCTTTTCTGGGAAGGCTTCTGGAAGCGCTGTGGGAAGATGCTGTGGGCTGGATGAATTATCTAGGGAAAAGCAACCCGCACCTAACCATCACGGCCTCTGCCCCACTCCTGTAACGTGATCGGTGTGGGTCCACAAGTTGGCAGGAAAGGTGCTGCAGCAATTTCAGGGATGATGGCAAAGGAAGGTGGGAGGTGCTGCTAAAGCAATGCACCTAACCTCTGGCACCATCCTTGGGAGCACCTGTTACCAGAGGAGCCTGGGGACTAGATTAGATTACCGGTAGTGGTTTAACATTTTTAAAGGGTAGTCCTGATGGGCTATGGCTCTTAAACAATCGAGTAGGTGGTATTCTGTTTCACTTCTCTGTTTCATTTTAGGGTGGTATCCTTGACCTGTGCAGATACAGTGCCTGCTTTTCTCTCAGAAAAGCACTCCCTATAAAAAGTTTTCAGTAATTTACAAATGTAATAGTGCTGACTGCAGTTGAACAAAGTATTGTCAATGGACTGCAAGCAAACACTTTTCTATCTATGAACAGCGTATTAACATAGAAACATTCAAATGTTAATTGCTTCAAATTTAGATGATACAGATGTGAATTCTTCAGTTTCTCCTGAACTCCTCACCATGTTCGCCTGAACAGACTACTAAACAATCCAACTGTTCCCAATCTAAATAGATCTCCAAGTTACAAAAAAGGAAGGGAAAAAAAAAAAAAAAAAAAGGAAGATCTCACAATGGCTTGGCAGCAGGGAGCATATATGTACAAGTGCTTATACAGAAAAAGAAATCTTTTAAAATTCACTTTAGAATTTTAATTACTTAATTTATTTTTAATGTTAACTAATTTATTTTTAATTTTTAATTTCTTCAAAATTAAAAGAATTCTTTTCCAAGAATAACCAGAAGAAGCCTGAAGTAAACTTGTGTTCAGATTTAACCTTCACTTTGTGCTTCTGTGTTCATGCCCATTATCTGAAACTAGAATTTGATTTGTAAAAAGGAAAGGCTGTTAACGCTGGCTGCTCATTGGCAGCAACATAAGAATATGATATTTATCCAGCTCATCCCTCCAAAATCCTCTGGTAGTAATCTGAAGCCATATTTGCATGGCCTATAATTGTGTCTCCGTAGTGCTTATATGATCCTCATAATGGAGTAGCCTGAAGGGAAGACGATTGATAACCATGTGCAGAGTTGATGGACCCACACACGTTTAATTATACACCACCTACTACTTTGGACTTTTATTGGCTTTTTTTCTGTGTTCAGCCATGAGTATTAACATATTTCTGTGGTTGGCATCCCCATAATTACTCTTAATAACTACACAGTTGTGTCAGTTAAGTATATGAGAGGAAAGAAGCAGGCCTTTCACCCACTACCGCCAATGCTACTAAATGCAAGAATGAAGATAGGAAAAATAATGAGCACTGCTAAGTTTGACTTAATCACTCACTGAGCTCAAGAAATTCAAGTAAGCATTCATATGGATTTTGGAGTGCTCACTCCATCTCTGACCTCACCAGACAGAAATGTTCTTTTCATAGAAGAGAGTTTGCTCTTTTGTGTTGCAGAAAACAGCAGCCTGAAAGACTGTGTAGGTGTTCTGACATTTCAGTCGTGACGCTTGTTGCATTTGTGAAGAGCGAGACACGCAGTTGATTCTCATCAATATATTCCTCTCAGCCAAGCTCACAGTTTCTCAGTACCTTTGTCCGTGATTCTTTACAGGCATTAAAGAGAAGTGGGGACCATACGGATTTTTAGGGAAAGTTGAAAATTAAGACCCTGTAGCAGAGGACTCTCACACCTGTCCCTCAGAGGATGTAGGGTAAGGAATAACTAGAATTTCTGTAATGTTGATTCATCCTCTCTTCCTAAGTTATTAAGATATCTTTGTAATACTTCTGTGTCAAGAGCTGCAGAGATGCTCAGCAGGATAAGCGATGTATTTTGTATTATACCTTTCTCCAGGGAATTTTTTAATTGCCATGGTGATGTCTGTGCTGTATCCTAGATTGAACAGAGACCCCAAGACATTGAGGATAATGGATTATGTTGCATACCACAGTAATTTTGGAGCTACTCTTTCTTGCTTAATTTGCCTGCACTCGGGAAGATGGAAATAAGCGAGTAGAGTTAGAGAGACTGTCTGGGATGAGCAATTGCACTTTGCTAACTGGTCCTCTGAAGGTGGCTTTTAACTGCGTCCCTTTGTAGTGGACAGAGCTATTCCTCATGGTTGTGTCCTAGTAAGATGTCTCTATCTCTGTGGCTCTGGTATTCCTCAAAGGTTCTGCAGTTTCAGCATGTGAACTGATGCTAAAACATGGACAACATGCTGTGGTCAGGTGTGGAAATTTCTGTTGATGTGATTCACAAAAACAGGATAGAAGAACGCCAGCAGCAGGCTGGTGCTGGAGCTGTGTGCTCTGATCACGCGATGAGAGAGGAGGAAACAGCTTTGTGTTCAGCTCCTTGGCCTTCCATAACTTTCACTTCTCTTCTTGAAGAAATCACCCACTTTCCTTCCACTTCAGTTTGCTTAATACACATGCTGTAACAGCATTTCCATACAACTTAGGAACATTTTGAGGAGAAAGGCTTAATAAAAAGTCAAATACAACTTGACATTGATTAGCAAGAATAAAAATAGAGTCAAATCCTTTGATATAATGCTGTTCTGGCATTACTAGTACTTCTAGGTGTAACAACCTGACTTTTCAACTTCTGTGTTTTGCCGCTAACCTCTAGGCAGACAAATCAAGTTCAAAAGATTTGACTACCTCTTGTTTAAACACCCTCTAAGGAGTGGGGCTGTGGGGGTTCTATTATTCACTCTTAGCCTGTAGAATGGTTGGTAGTCCCCAGATCGCAGCATGCGTTTGGAGATGGGATGCTTGTGTCAGACTGGCAATCATGATCAGCGCCTAGAGCCAGTATTTAACACTAATCCAGGGTTCAATCCTCTCAATGGGAGTCTGCCATGGAATACAATGGAATCAATAATTATTTGTAAATAAAGCAACAGAACACAGTTATTACTTTGCATGCTTGCAATCAATGTAACTGCACTTTTGTGTCTATGCTGTGTTTAATAACTGAACTGAGTGAAACCTACAAGTGAATCATGGGAGTTCATAAGATAACTTGAAAAAATGCAACCTGCCCCTCTTGCACTTCAAAAGAATGGTTTTTTCACACAAGATGTGCTGAAGTATGCTCTACTCCGCTCATTTCATATGCCTGATCCCTGCTTGTCTTTGCAAAGATGAATGTGTTCAAATCTAAATACAATCTCTTGTTAACAATGATGTACTGGAAAAAAAAAAAGAAAAAAGACTGCTATTACAATTATGTCCCCATGGTAACAGAAATAGTACATCATGAGGCTCTTACACATGCTTATAATCTCTGCTGCTTTTCTGTGAAACTCAGTGAAAATGCATGTCAAGCCCACTGCCAGGACAAAGCCCTGTTACAGTCAATGGCAAGCACGACTGTCAGATCTTGTCAGAGTATACATGGAACGGAAACACATTCCCACATTTTAAGGAGGCTCCTTGTGCAGATGCTCTGCCCAGAGTTAAGATGGCTCTTCTATACTCTTTCTCCAGCAGCTTTTCTGCTGTGTAAGATTTGCATCCATCTGGGAAGACCTGTGTACGTTTTGAGCAAATTCCACTTTTCTTTTTAAAGCAAGATAAAGTAGTAGTAGTTGCAAAAGCATGTAAGATTAGTCAGTGTGGAGAAACCACTAGAGTTCTTCAGACTTGCAAATGGCACAATTAAAAAAAAAAACAAACACACACACCCCCCCACACCCCTCCAATTTCACCTGAATTAAGTGAAGCAAAGCAATCAGACTCCTCACCTCACACTCCAAACTCAATCTTAGCATACTTGTCTGTTGTATTCAGGTTTACTTCCTCATTTTTTTGTTTCTCTCCTTGTGTACCTGAACAGTGCATGGGACAGGTGAACCCCAGGCTTCAATACCCCTGCAGAACACATTTTCAGAGAAAATCCCAATTTTTTTGAGACTTACACATAGGTCAAGCTCTACAGTCACTACATCTGAATTGTAACTGTGGGTTAGCTCATAGCAAATCTTGTATTAAATATGTGCTGGCTCAGGTGTGAAACACAGACCAGAACTGTAGCTAGTCTAGTGCTTAGGGCATCTTTCCACCACTCACACCAGATTTCCTTTCCTCCTCCCAGCTGCTGGACACTGTTTCTCACCAGTGTTGCCCAGTGGCTTGCAGACCATCCTATTGCAGTTTCCATTACATGAAACCAGGAGCTCACCATAATGGGCTTCACCATGGCTAAACCTTGCACCTTTGCACACCCTATCCCAGGACCTCCCTGCACCCAACAGCTGATGCTTGTTTCCATCTGTGGTTACGCTCTGTGTTATTTCTGCTCTGTTCCCGTCTCTTCTGCTTGTCTTTGTTACTACAAGCAAACATCTGGAACTAAAGTCAGCAGTCAGTCCAAGCTGCTACACGTTGAGCTGTGTAACTGTGTACAAAGACTGCACTGCTAAGGATATTTATAGGTGTAATGCTATGTAATAGTTTTGTAGCACTACTGTAAAATATTCATTTGGCACTGTTGCATTGTTATTTGTAGTTAGGCACTATTGTACTTGTGTTTCATTTGCTGAAAATAACGTGCTTGTAGGTTAGAAGGAAGATTCACACAGTCATTTTTTAAAAAAGCATTTGTTGATTTTCTACTCATTTGATCAAATTTATAATAATTGATTTAAAAAAACCCCCAAAAGACAGTAAGTAGTCTGAACAATTTCACAGGTTCCTGGTGGAAGGGATATGCTTACAAATTGTCATGACAGGAAAATGCTCTACAAGTACTAAGTATCATATGCCATAGGGGTAATACCCAAAAGTTAGACCCCGTACATCATAGCTGGCTAGCTTCAAGTACTGCTGGCACTCTTTTACTCCACAGCCCAGTTAATAAAGAAAATGACATTACACATATATACGTAGGCCATCTGGATGTGTGCATTTCAAAGGAAGATGACATAACTAGATACTGCTTTGAAATAAATCTTCCACATCTTGAACTTTAAACATTACACTCTGATGAAGTAAACATTTATGAACACAGGTCATATTTTGAAGGTGAGAAGCTGCACAGAACTGAAGTAATAGCAAGATGAGGTCTTGGCTGTCACAGAGCACTATCTGCTAAAGGGAGGTAGCTTGACCTGGGTTATTTGGTTTATCCAGCATTGCAGCTAGCAAGTGTGGCCGACTCCTTAATTTGTACAAGAAATAGTTCTAGGAAATATGGGCCAGACAGAGGAGTCGCTGAACATAGATCATGGTTCTAACCAAAAAAAAAGAACAACAAATAAATAGAATGAGAGTGCAGAGTCAGACCTTAACCCCACCTGTCTCATGCAGGAAACTTCACTGGTTTAACAGTGGCCCAATCCTATAAATATTTATAAATTTGTTTATAAAAGTGGCCAATATATACAACAGTCATTAGCCCGAACACTTTGCATGGATGATTCAAGTCTTTCACAAATACTCTTCAGCTGCATTCTCCTTTTCAGCTGCACATTCCAGCGCAAGTTCTTGTCCAGCTCTGCTGCACCATTCACATGATGTGAAGAGGCTGATTTTTCAATTCAAACAGGGAACAGAGGAACTGTCATTGTATCTGAGATTGGTACTGTCACTCTGTCCTTCAAGATTATGGAACGTGCCGAGGACAGCAGGTTGTGTTGGGAATATGCCACAGTTCTTCCTGCATTGCTCCTGGCTAGAGATTTAGGGGGCTTCAATAAACTGTACTCACTGTATCACAAATGAAAGCGGGGGCCATGGGAGGAATGAGGCGGGGGTCTCCCTCCAGGGAAACTCTCTCTGTTTCCCATATAACTCTAAGTATTTCAGTTAGTCCCAGAATAGCCATTTACTGCCTTGCTCCTCTTTGAATTTATAGCCCGAAGTCAGCCACCTTAAAAAATAAAAATGGATAGTGGCAGTAATCTGTGCTAGTGTGTCATATCTCCAGACAAAAAACTCTGCTTTCCAGAGTCAGGAGCAATTCTACAGGGCAGCTCTCTATTTCACAAAGACCTTCAGCGTGTAGACAGTATGAAGAGCAATTCATACGCCATCCATCACAAATCTAATAAACCTAAGAGCTCAATAGAAAAGAAGTTTTCTTTTCAAATTTCACTTTAATTAACTACTCTCATTTTTATTTTATTTTAATTCTTTGATTAAAAAAAAAGCTAGAAGAAATTAAACTGAATATCAAGAAGCACACAACATAAGGAAGACATTTTCAGGCTGGATTTCAGAGATTTAACTTCAAAACTCACCTTAACGCTACAGGAGCTATAGCTCTGTTTAGCTAAATCCCTAGCACAGCGGCAATGCCTTATCCCTAAAGGTCTGAAAGAGCCAGAGACAGTCCGAGTTGCATGGTGAGAAAGTCAGTTAGATATCATCCTAGCAGTGAAGGTGCCTCAAGGCAGATTTTGACTTGGAAGTGGAATGTGGAAGAGAAGAAAGGGTGATGTCCTAAATGCCTGCAGCTTTCACTAAGGTCACTAGCAGCATGGAGTGGCTAAGTATAAAATGAAGACCAACCTTCAGGAGGTTTTTAGCACCAACAGAATCAGGGCAAGTTAACAGATGACTTAAAGGGAGCTGACTGAAGGCACGCACAAGCCCAAGGCCAAGTCATGCAGAATTGGCACACCATGCTGACTGGGCTGTGTGGTAAAACACATCATCTTAAACTCTATTTAAAACAGTTTAAACCGTTTGCAACAGCTGCTGTAAATTTGAAGGGGTGTTGCTTCCCAGCAGTAGGCTATACCACTACAAGACTAAGTCAACAGAAGTCAGAGCTCTGTTTTTATATAAAAATCTCATTGATATGGCAGAAGTCAGAACACCAAATATAAATGTGTATTTAAGTTTGAAGTGGTCTCAAGAAAAATCCAGTGAAACAGTGGAAATTTATATTTTCCACTTCTGGCTTTTTATGGAATCATTTTGCACTTTTTGCATGTATTTTCAAGAAATCCAAAACATTCTGTGGCCTGTTCCTGGTGTTGAGCCTCACATGCTGGATCACGGAATAATATTCATATTATTTATGCATTGGTAATGCCTGTTTATACAGCATTTTCTGCATAATTGGACATATGTGCTGTAACCTGAGTCAAAACCATTTTACTATGATAAAAAGGTATATTGCTGACTACTGGAGAAGTGAGGGGTAATTGCATTAACCTATTCCTTTTGTGGTAAAAGGGAAGTCATGTGTGGAAGAGGCGTCAGGAGTTCAAATCGCTTTCATCTCACAAATCCTGTACACTGCCTTTTTCTTCATTTTTATGTTGCCTAAAAAACCTGTTTCACATTGTCAGCTCTCTGTGGAGCCTTTTATTCCTACGCAAAAAACCCAAACATTCCTTAATTCCATCCAAATTTGCATTTTAATCAATCTTTCCTTTTGGCATCACTTTTGTAGGTGATGCCTTAGGCTTCAGGGGTAATGAATGTGCACCCATTATCAGGGGCAGCCTGACTCTGCACTCTACCACATTCTTCAAGATCAAGAATTGCTGCAGCTACAGTCCCCACGTATGGATGACTAGAGGTAGTCCTTGGCAAGCAGCTGCAGTTTTCATTTCAGTGTCCTTGCAGAAGCATCAGGCTGGCTTTTAAGTAACTGATTTTTATCCTCACGCCTGAAATGACAAAATTCAATTTTGCCTGCACCACTAAGAAGCCTTGAGCCACCTTTAATACAAAAGTTTAGCATTAACCTTGGCACATGAGGAGAGGATAACTGCAACAGTCCCCCATGTTGACTCAGTGTTATAAAGAATGGGAGGTCATTACGGTGTTTTCAGATGGGCTTCAGGTAGGTGAAGCTGGATCACATGCTGCTCTAGCCTCTCCTTGAGGTTGGCCACACAGGGTGCTAGTGTGCACCAGCACAATAGGCAGGAATGGAGAAGTCCAACCCCTTCACTACTCTCCATAAGTTTCGAGGAGCTCAGATTCATCTTGTCACTATGGCTGCCTAAAGTATGGCCACAGCATTAATCTTTTGTCAACTGGCCATTTTATGAGTGCTTAACTCGCCCTCCAGCCTGTTCTCTCAGTACTAATCCTGTAAGAATTCAGGCTTTTTCACTTTATACAGCTTAGTGGGCTTAGTGCATGACCCTAAAAAGGAAGAGGAAGAAAACACCAAATTGTGTGAAGCAAAAATTAAACGTAACAGGGCTTTAAATGATGGGGGAAAAGAACGTCATTAGGTGCTAGCAATTTGACACTGTGGATCAGAAGATGTTGAGAAAGTTTAATGAGCAAGTGCTGAGACAATGAGATAAGATCTAATGAGCTGATCAACCTGCTGGTTTCAGCAGG
>NW_010514060.1:18824-92001 GCF_000687285.1 Phaethon lepturus
AAATCTATATAGGGAGTGCCTTACGTGTCTCTCACTGGCTGACAGCCCATTTTTAACTTTCAACTACAATTATTAACTTCAGTCTTGCGATGAGGTATGAACCAGGAACCTAGTATTATTGCTATAACAAGAGATGTCTTAAAATGTTTCTACAAACTCTTTTATTAAGGTACATAGTAACTGAAGCCCAATGCAAAGCGGCATTACTTTTTCTGTAATTTAGGTGAGATTCAACAATGTAAAAATAAAGAATCTGGATTTGAAGTGCAAGAATTACAGATAATAGATTTTAGTCAGGATATCACCTTATGCAAGTCTTCTAGGAAGTATGTGTTTCTTGCCAGGTGCTGCACGTCACTATCTGCATGCCAGACTATAGGCATGCAGGCTTATTTTACTTCTTTTCCCCTTGCTTTTTGCTGCATAGCTTTTCTAGTACGGATACTAGATGTGCTGACATCCCTTTGCAAGTCAGCAGATAATGTTCCTTACAAAGTGTGTAATGTCCAGGCTAATGCCTTTCACAAACCACTGTCAAATTTTCATCTCTTCATTTATATATTGTGTTGAACACAGGGTAAGGGAAGGATAATGTGAGAATCTGAGACTGTTTCTAAAGGTGATCAGTCTGATAGACCATTTAAATTGAAAAGACAGACAAAACCAGAGATGGGAACTGGCAGAATGGAGACAGTGCAATTCCCTTAAAAAAATTCCAGAAATTGTTACCTCTAGCTTCAAAAATGAATGAAGGACCATTCAAATCCTCCTGATGTCAGCTACTTTCCCTTCATTAACTACAGTGCCATAAAATAATGTGATAAGCAGTCTGGTAGCAATTTGCCATCTGCCCTCACAGGTCTTGACTACAGTTATGAATCAAGTAAACTGAAGTAGCCTCCCACCCACCTTCCACTGGTGAAAGAAACCTTCATTCATTAGCTGCACTACTTAGCCAGTCTTATCTGAACAGCAAGTGACCTAAAGTAGCTGGTATGGGGAAAAAATGCATCAATCCAAACAACATCATATAGTTTCTGGTCTCATTCTCTGACTAATTTTCCCCGCATCTCAGAATATACTGTGAAGTCCTTTTTCTTTGCTCTTTTATAGTAGAAGGGATTTGTTATAGGAGCTGCCTTGCTTTTGTGTTCAACACTTTTTCTGTAAGCAAGTGTTTACAAAATATTGCGAAGTGGCAAACACTGGTGAAGTTCCATGAAGCATTTCAAGCCCACCCATCATTCATGGGGAAGTACTGCACAACTATGATGAAAAGCAGTGTTAATGCAGTTTGCTTTAGAGCTTTTAAAACAATGTCCAAAAACCTCTCCTAGTCAGGAGAAACCCTGGAGGATGTTTCCTGCCCCACCTTTCGCCAGCTTCACTTGGGACCATAGAGAGGGACAAACCCTCTAAAATCAGTGTCTTTCCTCTAGTGCTGGGTAAGTCAATCCAATAATGACTAAAATGTTGGAAGCCGTTTGCTCCAACAAATGCTATAAAAAAACTACCACTATAAACTTTAAGTCTCAGCATGCATCAATGTTTTTATAGCTGAGGAGCAATGATGGGATTTATGATTCAAACAGTGATGGAACCTTAAATATAGTGATCCAAGTGGAAGTTATTTTGTTCAAATATACTCTTTCAGGCTCTAAATGCTTAAAATAACAGAAAGAAACACCAAGGAAACAGCATGGGCCAACTCCATTTAAGGGTTTGTCTTCACTGTACAAGTAACTTCTCAGTTAATACTCTCAGGATACCCTGTTTGAGCTGGGTTTGAGTGAAAGATCACACTTCAGAATAACCCTTGGCTTTCAAAATACCTCTGCAGAGTCTCCTGCAGGCAAACCTGTGACAGCTCTGCCATGTGCCCAGATGCCTGGCAGTGTGGCAGGCAGCCGAATCATTCTGCCAGTAGCACAGCTGGATTAAAAGTCTGCTGTCCCCCTCAGCTCTGCTAGTTTGACTCCTCTAGCCTGGTTCTGTGATGTGTGCTGGGCGATAGTAGAGCTCCTTTCTGTTACTCCTAAAATAGTTCATCTCACTATGCTGTGGGCTCAGGGCTTCAAAATAAATCCCCACAGCCTATCATTAGCTTAAGCATCAGCAGGACTCCAGCTTTAGTACAATCTTTTCCTGATAGTGAAAAGGGAATTTTTGAAACATTGCTAATCTAAGGCTGGGGCCATTCATGTGTAGAAAGAGATCACACTGAGAAAAAAATGTGAGTTTAACTCAGAATTTAACCATGCAGGAGTACATGCCATTCAGCTAATAGTCCTGAAACAAGCTTCCCACAACATAATGGATTCTGAATCGCCCTACACCTTTGAGCAGCCAGTTATGCCTATGCAAAGCAACACAACTACTGTCTGCCCTGCAGAGAAACCAAACAGCAGTCATGCTCTCGGCTTTGCTCAGGTGCAATAAATGGGATGTTGCATTATAGGAACTTGTCGTGTTCATCTGGAAGAGCACACAGAGCTTTCAGAAAATGCTATCGAGCTTCTAATGATAAGTTATCACTGGTGGTATTTACATCTGACTAAAAATGGCTATGATGAATAGAAACATATATAGGTTTTACATGACCTTAATTTGCAACACTTGTCTATAGGCTTTAATTCATGGTGATATGAATGATCTCTTAAGGATTGTTTCTTCATTCACGAGTTAAAGATCCCATGCAAACTAGTTTTGTTGTGCTATAGCAGATTGTTGAGAGAGGCACCAAATTAACGTTTGTATGGCTAGAGAATAACAGCTACTATTACAAATTAGTTATTGCCTGGCTGACATCTTCACCAATGCCTTCAGCATGCTAATTCAATGCAGCTTAACAATGTATTCCTTAAACCAAAGGGCTAAAGGGACCTGTTTCCCCAGGATGCCATTTATGAGTTGCTCACTTGAGATACTTTTGGAAAAGTAAGGTTCATGGAGGTGGTGAAGCAGAAAATATAGAGGAAAAGTGCTGAACCACTAGCTGTGGTCTGGGCTTCCGTGTATTTTTTATTTTATTTTTCATTTTAAAGGAAGGTAGGAACATGCATTTGAGGGCAGACTTTACTAACGCACAATACCAATCTTTACCTAAAATCTTTATATTTGTCTGTATGTTGGACATTTAGTTGTGATTATACAGAACCTGGTAACACTTGCATACATTTACTGATGCTGCTCCTCAAAAGACTTCACTTGCTTTAAAAATGCCATTGTCCCTTGCACTACATTTGATTTTACATGCTGAGTAACTTTTTACTATTGTGCTGCTCTAAAATGGTTTCAATTAAAGGTCTCTCAGGACTTTTGTTCAGTTAGAAGTCCACCAAACAACAGCAAAAGAGTAGAGAGTATTTACCTTCAGTAAAGAGCATTATAATAAAAAAAAGTGGGGTTTTTTTTCTATGAAATGTAATTAAACCTTTTTTTTTTTGCCATTTTTTGGCATCTATTTAAGAGTGACAGATTTAAGTTCAGAGGTCTAGATGTACAAGCAACTCCAACAGTTGCTGCTGTACAGGTGACTGAAACTTTGCTATGACACCTCCTTAGACTGTAAATGAAGCTTTGACTGGTGTTGGGACAGGGACTGTGCATTCAGTTTGGAGAATGTAATACTGACAGTCTGTATAGTATATTCCATTAGCTTCACACAACCCAGGTGGATACCGATACTGTACCTCCTCAGTAATAAGGTCACCAAATTTTCCTGTGTCTGAGAAGTGAAGAATTAAACTCTTGAATTAACTGCAGCATTAAAATGCCCATTGTGTCACCTGAGCTTACATCAAATAGTCATGGGAGGCAAGGGGGAAGGCCTTCAAATTGGAACTGTTCCAGGCAGAAAAATAATGTTCTGCCAGGACAACAGTTCTCTGGTAAAGCTGATACAACACTTTTTGTATAGTTCCACTGACATCGGTGGTGCTATTTGCCTGTTAAGAAGCTACTCAAATGGCCTCAACATACATTATCTGAGCTTAGTCCCATTTTCTTTGTTCAATATTTTTTCTATTACCTGCATACGTCTGCTGTGTAAGGTTAATTAGTGAGAGGGCTACTCCTAACAAAGGTGAAACAGGCAACCCCTACTGTAACCTGTGTTGCCTTTTTGAGATTCTTTATTAAACAAGGAGCCCCAGGGAAAAGTCTGGCAGAAGGAAACAGTTTGATTGACTGGTAATATGAGATACATTAAAAAGTACCTTTGAAAACATCTGTTGCAGTTAAGTTAGAGGCAATGATTCCCTTTGCTTTAAAAGGTACCTAAGCACAACCGGCTATTTCATAATAGTCAAATATATTTACCAGTGTTGTTTTATCTGTATGGTACTAAGCTGTGGTTTGGTTTTTTCTTCTTTCTCTCCTTCTCCTCCCAGGATGAAAAGAATCAAGTATTAACAACAAACATCTGGCTACAAATGGTGAGTTTTGAAACAAAACTATGTTTTTTTTCTCCTTTGGTCTTTGAGTTTAATCTGGTGAGGGCTTTGAATTTTAGGAAACTTTCCAACTTTTGTTCTCTATCTTGATGGATAGTGGACAAAGCTAAGCTGAATGGAAACCTGTAAGACTGAGATTTAGGTCTTGATGTTGTTTCAGGTATTTCTGAAAACTTTTAAGAATTTGAGTCACTACATCTAAGTAAGTTACTACCTCATTTTAGTTGATTTGGTCACGCTAAACTCTTGATTGTAATAAGATACCCGTGTCCTAGGAGTCCCAGGTAGAGTGACTGTAGGTTCAAGTGCCTTATCATTAATTTCAATGAATCCATTATGTTGTGATAAATCATTTGATTGTGAAAGAGAACTATACATGCAAGAAATGCATTTCATCTGTCATAGCTGTTCTGATCAGCACTCTGAAAATCATCAGATGGTTCTTCTGATACAGGGGAAAAATTGTTCCAAAGAGGTTAATTATCTTCTGAGAGCTGCCGGCACTGTCCTAACTGAATGTCTCTGCCATCGTACTTGCTTTGCTGCCTATCTGCTTAGAGAAACTGCAGGAGACTTTTAATTAAAATAGCCATGCTGTTCCCATGTTGTTCAAAATGTTGTTGTTTAAACATAGGTCATCATCAGAAGTTAACTGTGAACATGAGAGGTTTATTATGTTCTGCAAATTTTGTATCTCAGTTACATGACTAAAATGGTTATTGGAACATCAGTTCAGTTTCCTAATGTTCAGCTGGGAACAGTATACTTCTTCCTCGTTTCCCAGTTTGTTTCTCCCACACAGGGTATTAATTTTTCAAACAGTAGCTTTATTTTACCTTTTGTTGCAATGTTTACTTGCAATAGTTGTCACAGAATTTCACATCCTCTCTTAACGACTTAACCGTAACTATTGCCACCACTAGATAGCAGAGCAGAGAACTCTGCCCCCGTTAACTCATGGCTGGCATTGCTGGGCAGGAGTAAGTTTCACTCACTTTTTAATAAATGAAACAGATAATAGAATATTCAAGAACTTTCTGAGAGTATTTTTAATTTATTTTCTCTGAAAGGTTAACTAGCAAGAGAGCTGCTCCTAAGCAGCTTACAGAGATTTATTCTGACTTGATTATTTTTTTGCATTAGTTTAAATTACAATTTAGGATTAACAAGATGCTTCTTACCATATGGGCTCCTAATGCTTCCAAAAAACATTTCTCCCATAAGTTTGTACTTTACAAAGATGGGGTGATGTGGGGGGCTTTCTCCATACTACAGCAGCTAGGATGAGAATTTGCCATTAGTTGAATTCCCATCTGTATTACAGAAACTGAACTGTTTGGGGTAAGTAAAGGTTTACAGAAGAGTTTTATTATTCAGGATAATCATGCTGCTTCTGCAGCAACTTCACACTTTTCAGTTTCTTTAACCTACTCACTCAGTTTAAATGTATTCTTTTTTCTTCTATTGTAACTTTTTTTTTATAGAGCACCTCTCTTGCACTGTGGTAGGCCTTAGGAAACAAATGAAAGACTATTTTGATGACCTACAAAGGATAGCATGGCTATTCCATTTATTCACAAAGAAAAGCTGACATGGAAGAAGCATTCAGCTCATGTTATTTTACAGGCTTGTTGTACAGTAAGAATAAAACTGTCAAATATAAAATGTTTTTGGCTTTGAGCTACAATGACAACAGTTGCTACGATTTCTTGCCGGGAAAACAGATGACAATTCATACTCAAGAAGCCATCACTTATTTTCTTTCTCTTTTATCCCACAGCATCCTCATCCTTTTTGAGACTTTTTTCCCCCTAAGGAAATTCCTGATTCTTTTATATATTCTGTATTTCTTTTGATTTATTTACCTTAGCACATACTGTATGTGCAGCATGTTAAGACTGCAATAAGCTGATCACTTGATTACTACAAAAAAACGTAGGCACTCTTCATGGCCTGTGTATACATTAAAAAAAAAAAAAATATGTGTTTGCATATTAACTGTCTATTAATGGTATACTAGACAGATTCGAAGCATGCTTAAGGCAAACTTAGGTCATTGAATTATGCTAAATGGTCTGAAATAAGTTTTTCCCTGAATTCCCCTCTCCACTCCCTTTCTTAATATATATGAGTGTATAATCAGCAATGTATCTTTATAATCACTGAAATACTTAAATACAAAAACCTGGGAGAAAGGGAAATATAAGTCTAGTATTTATACATGCAGACTCCTTGATCCTGACGACTATCTCCATGGCAATACTGCTTGGTATCAAAATCTTAAACTTGATCTAAGTTACAGCAGGAGCCTGGCCTAGTCACACAGATTAATACTAACCCAAGCACCCTGAGCCGTTTGCTATTTTAATCCGCATCAAATGTACTTCAGCTACAGTGGAGGTCGTAGCTCTAAAGTTAAAACAAAATGAGGCAGCTCGTGTCCAGCTGGATAGGTAAGCACTTTGTACACATGGCTAAACAGAGCAACCGCACATCTGCGTAACATCTCTCATACAGACTTTCATATTAAGTTGTCTATCGCCCTTTGGACTGTCTCACATCATTCAGCGTCACCCTATGCTACATCATATCGTCCATGATAACTCCTAAAAGAAGTTAGAATAAGAAATTATTAGATATATTGATATAAATTATGGTAATGCAGTTCAGTTGGAAATGAACAGGAGAGCCTGCTGCACACAACCAAGCCCGTGGGCAGCGAGCTCTGCAGCAGCTGCCCGCAGCCTGCCAGCCCCAGCCCTGCAACTGCTGCTCAGAAAGTGACCTTTCTGTCAGCTCCTGAAAATGAGTCGCCTAAAGCCAACAAGAGCCCACAGGTTTACATGCCTCAAAACCACACATCCCATCTGTTACACAAAATGTAAAAAAATAGAGGTATCATGAGGATCTCGGTATTTCTACATTCCACAAAGGATGAAATGGTACAAAATATAAGTGACATTTGTCTATCAGGAAGTTCATATAAAACAATCTACTGTAAAAATGGATGTAAAATTTCCCCCCAAAATTATGAGAAGCAGTTGATCAGCTTATAGAAGCTGTGTATAGATGCACGTGAGCAATACACACAGTTTAATTAGAGAACCGTGAATGGAGCAGGCAGCGAAAAGAAAAAACTACAAACAGCCAATCAGATATTCTGATGTAAGATTTCTGTAAAAAACTATTATCCGTAAAGCGAAAGGAAAAAGCAAGGCACGGCTCAGATCGTTTGTCCAGGTGATAAGGTGCTACAGATTCATAGTAAAAAATGAATGAGATAAATATGAAAGCATAGGCCAAGAAATTGTATAGTCAAAGCTTTACAGAAGATGTGTGATGAATGCTATTAGATGTGCTGCATGCAGGAAAGCGGTCATTTACAAGCACTGTTCTAGAGGTACAAGAATGACTCTGAATACCCGCACGCGAGGCTAACCGGGGACTTGTTTGGTGTAATCGAACTGAAACTTGCTTGTGACAGTAATGCAAGGAATTATATAGAACAATTTGATGTGACCACCCCATAAGAATGATTCCATTACCTCCACAATACCCACTGGAAATTTTTTCTGACCTTAATGTCTGTCAGATATTTTGACAAGGGCCACTAGATTGTTGAAGGAATAAGTATTTTATGTTTACTCACCCATTTCAAAGTTTACATTTAAAAGACTAACATTTGGTATTGCAACAGCACTGTAAATCTGCAGAAGTTTACACTGTCAGTTATCTGATGCCTACAGCTATGTGAAGTTAATGTAAATAGCACAATATGGGCATAGAGAGCAGCACAATATAATGAAGCATAGAAATTATAGTAGCAAATAAATTTTGTGAAACAAAATATACTTTATTTCTTACTTATGCATTTTGCGCACAACAGCAACCACCCTTGTATCCTGACAAGTCAGCTGCTTAGAAAGGGGTGAAATGCAACCTCAGTTTCAGGAAAATACAGTAGCTCACGCTAGCGTTTCTCAGGAGACCGGGAGGTAGCCAGCTTGCTAGAGCTGCCACCGGCGCTCAGCTGCCTGCAGTTTGGGGCAGCGCTTTTGTTTATGACTGTGCATGACCATACGTTTCAATGACACTATCTGGGATGTAGCAACACTAAACACAGATGAATCTCCTGGCAGTTTGACTGCGACAGAATCCCTGCTGATACTATATCCTTGTATCCCTTGACTATACCTGTCAAGGACGGGTCGAAAGGAGCACGAGCAGCCCCCAGGGGGGCTGCCCCCGGCGCAGTAAGTGCCAGCCAGGAAGGAAGCTTGTGGGAGGGTGCAGTGCTGCTGAGCATCTGCCCCCGAGGTTGCCTAACTTGAGGCCACAGGAGCTGCTAAGACCTTCTACGCTAGTATTTACCATTCTGCCATTTCAGTTGTTTTTGCTGTCGGCAGTGACTGTTGGCTGTGCTACCTCATGTCTATAACCAACTTACTACAACCTGAGAATTTCCAACAACAGAAAACAAGGTTGTCTATGAAGATAAAGATAATTGAAGCTAACATATGACTTGTAAAAGAAAATCTGTTGTATCCCAAATTGGCATTGGGACAGCATGAACAATAGAATACAAGCACCCCAAATCTTCTTTTGGGGTGCACTGCAGTGTGAATTGAAAATAAGATTTTTATGCTTTCCATTGAGCTCTACATGGCCTAATTCACCCTTTCCAAACATTTCACCTCCTGAAGCTAAACAGTACCTCTTCAGCAATAGAACACCTAACATTTCAGGCTACTCAGTCCCTAGAGAACCACAGTAGAGCAGTGGATGACATGACCTAACTTACTGTTTGTGTGTATGTCATAGTACTGGACAGATCACTATCTACAGTGGAACGTGTCTGAATACCCCGGAGTGAAGAATGTCCGTTTTCCTGATGGACTGATTTGGAAGCCAGATATTCTTCTCTATAACAGGTAGACACCCTTTTTTCATGTGGGGAAGGAGAGAAGATCATAGAATTATAGAATCACAGAATAGCCCAGGTTGGAAGGGACCTTGAAATGTTAACTGGTCCAACCTTTCATGGCAAAGGGGGGCAAAGATAAGGCAAGTCAAATGACATAATCATCTCACCAAAATGCCTAGGTTTTGAAATACTTTTCAAAAATTTACTAGGTTTTTTGAATACTGGAAAATTACCAGTCTCCTGTTTACACAACAGAAGGTTATATTTGCAAATACTTTGTAAAAAACAACATCCTCCCTACCGCCAATTCTAGTTAGGTTTTGTGAGATTATTAGAAAGCTAAAATTTTCTGTGTTTAATGGCATAGGTAGTGATAATTTCATTTTAAATTATTTGTTTGGTCTAAATGTTTACAGGTGAATTCAAATATGACTTTTGACGGCTTGTCTAGTTTAGTTTGGTTTCACTAGAGGCAGGATAGGTAAATGCCAGGAAGTATGTTTGTATTTTCCCATGTCCAGTTTTGGTGTCTCTCACTCTTTCTTCCTGCTACAAAAATAACTAGAGTATTTGCTGCTCTCCTCTTCAAACTATCTGTTCTGCATTGGGCTTGTTTCAGGGACAGACAGATTGCCATCAATCCACTGCAGAACCTTTGGCTGACATTGAGAGATTCTTTGGCTGCACCGTTGGCTGCACCATTATATGGTAGTTCCCATTGTGGAATTTATTCAGTTTAAAAAGATAAAGCACTGAAAGCTGTCTGCTCTTGAACAACTTGCCTTTTTCTGCAGTTGTGGTGGGCCTGTGTGCTGTTCCCCAGGTGCTGGACAGACCCTACATCTGCTTTGTACGTGTTGCACTAGCTCTTTTGTGGTAGCCAGGATATGTTTTGGTTTTTTGCCCATGCAGATGACATGAACCTTTTGTCTTCCTGACGGCTTTTCTCCTCTGTTTCTCTGCCATATGTCTACTAAGGAGACAACCCGGCTGTGTTTATCAACGTGATTCCCCCTCCCCACTTCAGGATCTGCTTTTTGTTGCAACAAGACCTAGAAAATAGCTGTACCCAATATGTCAGCTGCAGTTATGCTCCCTTTTGCCATTTGATGATCACCTTTATGATCAATGTCACTGTCACAGGTGTTGCTGAATGTAATGATGTGGTAACTAGTGACAGCATTCGTCAGCCACTTAGTACTTCTCTCTAGGGCCTACATTACTGCTTTGCTTACAACATGCTGCACTGCTGCTCTCAAAGGTACAATTAATACTAAATGATTTGAGGTGATCTCCACCATACTTATGGTAACTGCTTGTCAAGATTACTTCTTGTTTCTGGTTTAAGCATGGTAATTAGCACTTCAGTTGTCCATACACCAGCCTAAAAACCTTTGCAAATGCTCTGTACACAAAATGGAGCAGCATGCAACCTGGACAGGTATTTTTGCAACATTAATCTTTCTTAATGTATTTTTCAATGCAACTTTTTCTCTTGAGCATTTATTCCTAGCTACCTTGATTTCATAAATGACAGCATTCTTGGGAGAATCTGACAAATCACGCATTCATTTCTATTCTGCTGAGTAACAGAATACACAGAAAACTGTGTATGCCATAAAATTGGTACTCTACAACAGCAGTTTAGAGGTTTCCAAAAGAATTAATTATGACAATATTCTTCCTCACATATCACAAAGAGAGACTTTCAGCGTGTCTGAGGATTTATGCTTCAATATCTAAGTATATCCAAAATGAAAGGGTAATTTTAACAGAAATTATTAATATTAATGCATACGTGCTAACTGTAGTTGAAGTGCATTATAGAATGAGAAGGGTAACCTAATAACCTGAAAAACTGCAAACACTAATTTTCTAATAATACAGGTTTTTGATTCTTGGGATTGTTATCTATGGCATGGTCATGAAGTAATTATTCTACAGTGTTTGTAGTTCAAACACATATTTAAACCAAAATCTTATTCAGAGCTTAGTCAGAGAGCAAAGCTATTTAAAACAAAGTCTCAGTCATGTATGAAATTGCATTGCGAATATTACGATGGTTTCTTTTAGTGACATGGTATTTTGAGATAGATGCTTTCAATTTCTATACACTTCACTAGGGACATGCATCTGCAGTTACAAAGACATTAATGAACTATAAATTAATTTTTCATTTTAATGAATGCATATTTCGCTATGCATCTTGCTGCAGCTGAAAAACTGCAGCAGAGAAACTTGTGGCAGCTGTAATAAATTTTCAACCAGTGTGTTGTGAAGAGAACAGGGCCAGTTCATCTGTAGTTTTTCTGAGGGAATAAAATCTTGGTCTATGTACAAATTCCAGGACTGACTGTGTTAGTGTCATGTATGGTTCTCTTCCACTTTGTTAGTTTTACTAGACTTATTAAAAGTGCTCATTTCTGGTGGTATTGTTTTCCAAATGGCCACATAGAGTTCAGTTCTTCATGGAATAATAAAAATTCAGGTCTCATTTTAACAAGTTTAATTTTTCCAGTTTTATAAACCTTAGATTCTCCAGATATGTCCCAGTGAGACTGTATCTGCCAGGTACAGCTTTGTCATCTCAGGGTACTGCAGTCAGTATCTGCTTTTCAGATATATCTGCTTTTCAAAGTCTCATCAAGCGAAGGCTTAGCTTGGTACATGCCCAACTGAAGCACTGCATTTCAAAAAACAATTAGAAGCACAGTGTAGAAAAACACATATGCTCCTTTTTCAGAAAAAAGAATTTTGTATTTGAGTCTGAGTACCTCTTGATATTTTTTTAAGAATGTGTCTTATGAAAGGCAAAGTCACATGGCAGTGAAACCTCGGATCCTTGATTACTTGTGTCCTTTTGAAAGTTTTATTTCTGCAAATTACCAGAAACAGCAGCAAGGTCTTAGAAGCAACCCTCTGGTGTTTAACTGCCCTCTGCTCTACAGGAATAGAACAGCATCTAGACTAGGAGGCTAAGAATTTTATTTCTAGCCATTATTTTCCACTTTACAAGTAATTTGTGTGGCATGGATATCTCTACATCCTTAATGACTACTTCTTTGAGTTTCATCATGTAGCCCTTATTAATTTCAAGTCAAAGCAATTACTAGTCTATGTCTAATATATAAATCTGTTGCAGGACTTTAAGTCTGGTTTTCTAAGGAAATGAGACTTATGCACGTGTGTGCGTGCACACCTGTGTGAATATATGTTTGTGTACGATCTTTCTTTCTGCCCCTTTCCCCAGTATCCTCTGAATCCATTTCTGCCACATGCAGCAGTGCAATTAGTAGAGATCTCAGCAGTACCAGTTTCTTACAAAAGTCATGAAAAGAGGCAGCCAAGACGCGGTGGGAGAACAATTAGTGCTCCAGCTGGAAGAGAAGCTGCAACACTAACTCAGAGAATCCAGCCATGAGCTGTGAAGCTGAAGGAGAGCGGCCTCCATGAGTTCAACTGCCTTAGAATCGAATTGCCTTTTCAAAGTGCTAGAATCCATTCATGCCACATACATAATATTTAGACTTTTCTGCTTAAGAGTTCAAATTAAATAGTTGCAAAGATTTTCAACACTGTGAGTCTTCTGCTCACCACAGGAAAAAGTGTAACTGCAGATGGGCAAGTAATTATTTGGATTTAGTTTTTTCTTGTCTGCGTATTTCACAGACCAGTCCAGATATGTTTTAAATGTAATTTACTCAAACACGTAAGAGGAAAAATGCAAAGTAACAATGACTGAAATAGTGGTTGCTTTATTTTAGCTTCTGAGATAAAAAATTTGCATCAGAAGAGATCAAATATTAAAATCCTCTTTTTTAAAAATACTATTTCAATACAGGTTTTCCTGCTGGAAAAATGTACCATTTATTATACTTCATTTTCTGCTAGAATTATGAATATTTCACTTTCTCCCCGTCTCAGATTCTTACTGTATTTTTCTAATGCTGTTTTAGAAGGTGATTAGAAAATTATGAGATACTAAACCACCAACAGGCAAAGAGACATCAGAGACTTGTCATGGTCAAGTCATCCTAGAGACAACACAGGTTTTTAGATCAAAGAAAGCACAGGCTGCAGCAAAAAGCCAGACCCTGAGGCTCGTGCGAACTCCTTTGCCCTGCCCCAGAGTGGCTAGCACTCTATTTGCCTCATGTGCCAACCCGTCCCCACAAGGTGACTGTTTGGAAACTGCAAACACGACAACAAAATACAGTAGCCTGTGTCTCATTGTGCTCATCCCCTGCACAAATGAAAGCCCAAGAAAGGAGTCTATGAGTGTAATCAGAGCCAACAGCCATCAGACATAAAGTCAACACAGCAGTTCCTGAAATAATTTCAAGATGCAAAGATCATTCACTGCTAGTACCTGCTGAGCAATTTAATCTAGGCACCAAATTCAATAACTATGACAATTTCTCAAATAACTAGGTCCTGAACTTTAATGGAGATATAGATCAGAATCTGCAATACCTTTCCACAAAAAGCTGCAACAGTAAATGGGAACTGTGAAATAGGGTGCAATACTATATAGATATATATCCATTGCAATCTAAACGTCTTTCGTAGAGTGATTTAAATCAGCAAACTTAGTACACTTTTCATAGGAAAGAGTCTTTATTTCATCATCTAAATATTTGAAAATAGGTTGTTTCCCATCTACAAGTTCTTAAAATTTTAATGCCTAGTAAATTCCTCGGTCATAGTGCCAGATGTAGTTGTGATACTCGTTGGCAGTAGGTGCCAGTTCATAATTTGAAGCGGTCTCCAAGTAACATCATGATGCTTTTTGAGAGATGTGGAAGAATGGCACACCAGTGCCAGTGGTCCTGGCCAGCACCACTACACTGACACCTGTAATAGGGTTTCTTTTTTTTTGCCGAACCCTGTTTGTGGGTTCTGAAGTAGATAATGAAGGCTGGAGCTACATTAAACAGCCTTAGGCATGACACATAGTAATAACCTTCACCCATGCAAAGGGGTAGGATGAGACACTGGAGTATCCATCTCCTCAGTATTCATTAGCTGCTGTTAATGTAGACAGCAAGAGAATGGATTTCCCTGTACAGTTGCTCAAGAAGTTTTTAAAAAGTGCTTAATTTCCAAATGGAAATCAATAGAGCCAAGGCACTGTAATGAATGTAGTGGGAAAGGTGAGCAGTGAGGATGAGATGGCTCCCTTTCACTTACACTTGTTAATCAGGAACAAATCCAATAGTATCAGGCCAGTTACTTTGAGGCCACAGAAAACTGGTGACAGGAGAAAAGCTGTCAAGTATTTTTTGGGAAATAATCCTTTTATGAAGAACAGATTCATCTCAGATATTCTTCAGCCAGTCAAAAAGCATATAACCCATTTTGTTTCTTCCCTATTCTAGTGCTGATGAAAGATTTGATGCTACATTTCACACTAATGTTTTAGTCAATTCTTCAGGACATTGCCAATATCTGCCACCAGGTAGGCTGTTTTCATGTCATAAATTTCAAGAACTCAGACTACTTATGTATGGTGTGGTTTCAAATTTGACATCAATTCTTTGACATTTTATTTATCTAGCTAGCTTCATCTGATCGATTTAAGCCTAGATGTACCATGAATTACATGGTTAACACTTTTGTATGAAAACAACCATACAAGATATATTTTCTTTATTGCGATTATGTAAATTCTGCTGTCATAATGCACTATTTCAGAAGTGTGGAAGTATAAAAGAAGGTAAAAAATAAAAGCCCCCACTATTAAAAGATATTGTTTCTTAAAACCATGCTAATGCCTCTTAATAAAAATTTGTTTCATTAATTTAGCTGTTTCTTCTATTAATATGTTAACTTTGCAATAACATGCTTAGTAACATCTTGGATGTATTTTCTATTTGAAATGATTCACTGGATGCTTCATCAAAACAACTTTTAGTCTGAAGGGAAAGTAGTCTGTGTTTGATATTTATTTGATATCAGAAATATATCACTGACTCTCTGGATGTATAGCAGTGGAGTATTGTTTCTGTTCCCAAACTCAATCAGCATAACTCTTAGAATTAATTCCTCCTAGAATCTGAATCTTAGCAACTACAGCAATAGAGCCAAGTGCTTTCCAGACAAACTAGTTTTTCCATCTAAGATCTCCAGAGGATTTCAGGGGTTTGCCTGTTGCTCTTTTGATTTAAGATGTTCCATTTGCTGGGGGGTTTTAAATTCAATTCTGAAAGCTGCTAAATGACAGGGCCTGACTCAAGTGGAAAATAAGAAGCTAGTTTTCCTGCATAAGTCAAGATCATGGAAATCTAATAAGACAGCAAATAATCTTTCAGGATTTCTTATTCTATTCAGTAAAAGAAGTAGGAGAAACAGATTGCATATTCTGCTTCATTTCTTTCTGAAATACAGTTCTAGAAATCTGACCTCTTCTCTAAATATTCTTCCACTATGTGCCAAAAGGGAAATGTAGCTCAAAAAATAGTTTGTAACATCAATTCATTAATGGTGCAGTTGTTTCCTTTTCTATGACTGACTTCTGCTTTTTACATGTCACTATACAACTGGGATTAAACATGCTTTACAAGTGAAAAACAGAGGGCACAATGTAGAACAAGGTTTGTTTACAAAACGTACATGAAATTATGTGGAACAAGCATTTAAATTAAGTGACCTTGTTCAAAATCAATCTAGGCATATTTAAAAGCTCATGCTACATCGATGTGCGCTGGTTTCCATTTGACGTTCAGAAGTGCAACCTGAAGTTTGGATCCTGGACTTATGGAGGCTGGTCCTTGGACTTACAAATGCAAGAAGCAGATATATCTGGCTATATTTCAAATGGAGAGTGGGATTTAGTAGGTAAGCTCTTGATTTCTTATTTACACTGTGAACTTGCAGCCTTGTCTCCATTGCTGAAATGGATTAAATAATGATTGGGAAATGAAGACAGAAATGAAACTAGTAAATGACCTAGACAGTGGCATTTGAAACTCTGAGCACAGCTGTAAGATGAAAATCAACATAAAGTAGGCGACAAAATTGCTGCTTCAATTCAGTAAGTATCTTTTATCTGATTTTCCTTTATTATCTCACAAAAATGACTTAATTGGGAATTAAGCTTAAAGAGGTGGTTTTGCCTATAGTAAAACTACAGCTACATTTATCCTTTTTTACATTAATTTCTGGTTTTCTTCCTTTTCCCTCCTACACAGGAGTTCCTGGGAAGAGAACAGAGAGTTTTTATGAATGTTGTAAAGAACCTTACCCAGATGTAACATTCACAGTAACTATGAGACGTAGGACTCTCTATTACGGACTCAATCTTCTTATTCCTTGTGTACTGATATCGGCGCTTGCTTTGCTAGTTTTTCTGCTTCCAGCAGACTCGGGAGAAAAGATCTCACTAGGTAAATCCTTAACAGGATATTGCAAATATGACCAAACCAAAAGAAGTTGTCCATTTTAAAGTTTTTTAAACAGTCTTAATAGGCAAGGAGGAATATTGTATGCCCTATTCTGGTGCGTGCGCTATATTTACTGTTTGGTGCTGAAGCTGTGTGATGGTTAACCCTTGCTCTTAGCTTAGGATACACTGAAGTTTTGAAATGGAGAAATTCCAACGAACCAAGCAGAAGCATGACAATTCCTGACTACCTTCCTTAAGAAGCAGGGTTTCATCTTTTTGACATTTAATTGCTGAAGAAAAATCCCACATTCACTGAGCAAAGGTTAAGTTTACAAATGTGCATTTAAACACTTTAACACAGAATTCTGCGTAATATTTCCTTTTAATAGTGAGTTGTATCAAGAGCCTAAGGTGCCTTCTCATAAAGACAGATTCTCAATGCCACTATTCTAATTTTTATAGTCTATTTTAACTAAAATATTGGTTTATGAAACAAATCTGATGACTTTAAGTACTTGAACCTTAAGATGGAGGTTAAATATGTATTGAAACTTTTTGCCAAATACAAAACTGCAAATGAGCTGGCTTCTATTAAGTGAATATAACTGTTGAAAGGTAGAAACAAAATTAACATTTCTCCAGAACATGGTTTAATCAAGTAGTAGCCTCCCTAATCAAGAATTCCCTCTCATATTTTAAGATACATTCTTTGTTCCTAAATCCTTTTCCACCTGACAATGATTCCTTACTGTTTAAGACTAGTCCTCAGAAAAGAGCTAGGCCTTGTTCCAGAAAGATGGGAACTCATCACCGAGCAACAGAAGTCAAAGTCAAAAAATAACAGTCAAGGCTGCTTGGGTATAGCCACATGCAGAACCCAACAGCTAATATCGAAAGATATCAAAGTCTGTCCAAGACAGCAAATCTGTTTTTTCAGGAATATTATGCATTACACCACCTGTAACTTCCGCACCAATTAAACAAGTGTCATATGCTCAAATACTCAAAATCACACAATATTTTTACAGCAAACAAGCAGCAAGAATCACTTTCATTTACCTCAGCTAATTAGCAAATGGTGATAAAAGCTGAACACAAGGATCTAAACATATGTACGTCTGTGCAAGCATTGGTACCAGTTTGGCAGCACTGTTACCCTGAACTTGAGGTCATATAAGGAAGGATAGGAGTGCCACTAACGTGCTGGTGCAGGGGTAACAGTGGGACTGCATCTGGCAAAAGAGCACTTCTTCAGATTCATTTTCTGCTTCTTACTGCCTTGTAACTGCAAACTACTGATCTAATTTCATACTTTATATTTATCTTTCAGGTATAACAGTTTTATTGTCTCTCACTGTCTTCATGTTACTTGTGGCTGAAATTATGCCAGCAACATCTGATTCTGTGCCCTTAATCGGTAAACTACAGCTTTTATTCACTTTTATTTTTTGTCAAATGAGGTGCAGTGACTTTGCATGAAGGCCAGCAGTAAGGCAAATTACCACTTGTACAATGGCCTACTGCAATTGAATTAGAAAAATGTTGCCAACTGATGAGAGGCTCTGGCCAGTGTGATCCCCTATATGATTACCGTGCGCTCTGCCTTGAACAAAACAGAGAACCTATGTGTATTTTTGGGAAAGCCTAAGGGAGTCAGTTTTCCATGAAAGAAGTTGTTGCAGTTTCAACACAAGTGGCCAGACATTAGCAATACAGAGCTAAACATGTAACTTCCCAAACATAAAGAGAAATTTTTGAAAAGAAGTACTAGCCAGTCTCTATAATACTGGTGAAAGAAAATGAGAGGACAGGTTTTTTCAACATTGCTTAGAAAAGGCAGGTGCTCAGTTCCACAAAGACAACTACTAAAGGCTGGCTATCCTCTCAAAATAACAGCTGCTCTTTCTGCTCTTGAGAAATCTTTCACAAATACCTAAAGTAGCATGTGTATCACTGCACTGGAAAAAGAACTTAACACTATGTATGCATGTATATAAATACCCCTTATAACAGCTATAAAGCAATATCAGCCAAAGTATGTTGCTGTAATTATCTGTTTATTTTGCAGCTCAGTATTTTGCCAGCACGATGATTATTGTTGGTCTTTCTGTTGTTGTCACTGTTATTGTTCTACAATACCATCATCATGATCCAGATGGGGGGAAAATGCCCAAATGGGTAAGATTCGATTTTCATTCATTATCTATTGCATAAATGTCCAGATCAGCAATGTGATAGAGTAGCTAGTGACACGTTTACTTGTTACTGTTAAAAACGTATAAATCCTTCCTGAACGTTTTGAAAAGTAGTTTCACCAGAATCGAGATGTCCAGCTACCTTTCATGTGGTTGGCTTCTTAGAGAGAGTGTGTGTGCAAGAGCGAGAATGAATATACCTCAATTTGCTTCTATATACAGAATCTCCTTCACAACAGCTCAAAGCACCTCAGGACTTTGCTAAAATGTAAATATATAAATGAAGGTGATTTTCAAATAAGCTGCAGATGTCAGAAGTGAAACAGGTAGAAGGAAAGAGTAAGGTGCTGACGGAGTTTATAAATGCATGAAATACACTAGCCTCAAGGTGCAACTGTGCAGCTGCTACATATTTAGCTGCTGTGCATACAGAAATATCAGCCTAAAAAGCACTTGTTAAAGATGGCTGTTGAAGTGGAAGTGAAACTTGCTCTGAAAATCCCCATCTATACACCTCTGGTCAAGAACATCTGTAAAGTGCAAAGAGAAATTAAAGTCTGTTTTCTAAGTACATAAGACTTTTTAAATAATATACTTCTGTGAGTGGTTGTTTTTACAGAGAACGTTACACTGATATTGGATTACTAAATATTGGTGAGCATCATCAGCTAACCATCCACTCTTCCTGACTTCACCCAGCTCATGGCAGCATCAGGCATTACTGAAAATGGAAAGACCTTTCTCCTTTTTTCTCTGTAGAACAATGAGTTATTATTACCCTTACTAGGCAAAAAGAATTTGCATACAGCAGTGCCCTGCGGACAAGATATAATGAGATGTTCCTGGCCTATTCTGGAGTGGTGACTTTAAAATAAATTTAAATGAAGATAATAAAAGGTATATATCTTTAGACACATTTGATGACTTAAAGAGGACAAATGTTTACTACTGAGCCAAACATCCTCAGAAAACAGAATACTTGAGGTTGAGGAGTGAGCTTTAGTGTTGAGAAGCTGGAGTCCATTAAACATTATTTGGACACTGGTGGATTTTGGATCAGGCCCTCAGTTAATAGAATGTTATCCTTCTTGGTGAAGTTTGATAGTGTAAAGAGAGTTACAGGGCAAGGTCTATCTCTGGTTGGGATGTTTGCCTGCATATAATATCTACTCTGAGTGGCAATCCACAGTCAGAATAAGTAGACCAAATCTAATACTAATTACAGTGCAAGATTTGCATATTATAAGAGACAATAATATTTAATTAGTGCTCTGGAAAAGAAACACTGGAATGAGCTCTTAAAATCTGATTGAAATAAATTATAGAAGCTTGCATCTGAACTGGAACAGTCTCTGGCTTGCCTGCACTTTCTGTAAGACTGGATTAAGGCAATGTGGAAAATGATAAAATGATACACACTGATTAAATTTGCAAAATACTTTTTTTTTAAATCAAAGTAATTTTTCCATCTTTTCTCCATGCTATATCCAGATGTTTTCTAAAACCTGCAATCAACCGTTACGAAAACAATGCGAGAACAGAGCCAAAAAACATTGTAAAGTGTGGAGCTCCAGTCCAGTCCAGCATCTGTTTTAGCAGCTCCCTCCAAAGAGTAATGTCATGTGAATTTAATATTAGAGGACAAATATGAGTGAAAGAATTGTAATTTATTTACTACAATCTAAAGCAGCACTACTAAGACAATTAAAAAGTAACTCTTCTTCAGTAGGTGTTTGTTTTTTTTTTTTTTTAAGCTCATGGTTTCTTTTAAAGGTGGAAAAGGCTGCCATATCACTGTTCAAGTGCAAATAAAAATCAACACTACAGAGACTCCCATCAGAGGAAGGGGGACTCCCAATAGTGATAGTCAGCCTGAGGCAATGAACAGCACTGCTAGAATAAGAAAGCAGCTTCAGTGATTGGCAAATTGATAATTTCAAAACTCTGGCACCATTTTCTAGAACTCCTGTGCAGACTAAGCAGAGACCATGGACCAGTCACTCAGCCTGCAAAAATATCAACAGCGCCCAAAAGCTGTGGGAAGAGGTGCTTATTCTCAAATATTTTCTTTCAGACAAGAATCATCCTTCTCAACTGGTGTGCTTGGTTTCTGAGAATGAAAAGACCAGGCGAAGATAAAGTGCGTCCTGCCTGTCAACATAAACAGCGTCGATGTAGCCTATCAAGTGTGGAGATGAACACTGTGAGTGGACAGCAATCCAGTAACGGGAATATGCTCTACATTGGGTTTAGGGGACTGGAAGGAGTTCACTGCACACCTACCACTGATTCAGGGGTGATCTGTGGGAGGATGACCTGCTCACCAACAGATGAAGAAAACCTGCTACACAGTGGCCACCCCTCTGAAGGTGACCCAGATTTGGCTAAGATCTTGGAAGAGGTCAGGTACATTGCAAACCGATTCAGAGACCAGGATGAAGAGGAAGCCATTTGCAACGAATGGAAGTTTGCAGCCTCTGTAGTGGATCGGCTCTGCTTGATGGCTTTTTCAGTCTTCACAATCATTTGTACAATTGGTATTTTAATGTCAGCACCAAACTTTGTAGAAGCTGTGTCTAAAGATTTTGCTTAACTCCTAACTACTATCTGATTCTCTGAAGTATGATATGTAGCAAATAAGAGTGCGTTTTTTGTTTGGTTGGTTGTTTTTCATGAGTATGCTGCTTCTCATTGTCTGCTTTCTTTTCCCCCCTCTCTGGCCCTGAGTTCCTTTCGGAAGAGTGGCACCATTTCAGAGGGGAAGCCAAGGATTAAAACCTGGGCTGCCTGTGTGCAGCTCCTCTGAGCACTCTTCCATGGGAGATGCAAAGTGGCTGCAAGGCCTTTCAGAATGACAGGGTATTGCACCACCGACATTTTTGAACTGGCTATTACAAAGTAAGAGGTAGGCAATGCCAGAACTGTCACTTCTTCCAGACTTTGCTATAAGAGATAGAAGGTGGTCCATCTTAACTATTCGAATGAGTGATCGTAAACACTTATGTTTAGGGAAGGATTAAATCCAAATAGATGGAAGCTCAAACAGCAGAGAGAAAAGGGAGAAATGGGTTGCTTTTCAGTTACTGCTTCTTACTGAGTTGCAGTATGTAGCCCTCCACTCATAACCAGTCAGACCATAATTCCCTCCATGCATTTTACATAGAGCATATGTGACTTCACAGGATTCTGAATTTGTTCGACACAGCAGAAACATGAAACTTAAGATGACACACCATATAACTTGTCCTTCCATATCTTTCTGGATTTGACCTAGAAGTTTATCCTGAATTCTTAAACAGGCTTCACAGTAATTTTTGCAGTGTTTACTACTTCTTCCTTGTCCTCAGAAAGACATTCTTTCAACTGATTACCTTTTTAACTATCAAAAAGAAAATGAAGGATTTATGATGCCTTTATCCTCACTTGTTTAAAAAAAAATACACACACTTGTCTCTTTGCTGCTAACCAGATTCCAATGTGGAAAAAGTAACTCTGTGTCTTCTACAGGCTTAAGCGTAAATTAAGAATCTAAAGCAAAAAGAAGCCATAAAATCCTGAGATCAAGCTTTTAATTTAAAAATTAAATGTTTGATCTGTTGTATGCTTAGCCTTTTATAGACCTACTTCTCATGAGTCACTATAACATGTCTCTACAAGAAAATGGCACCTTTTCTGCTCAGTTTATCATCCAAAGAGCAGTAATAAATAATGAAGCTTTCTTGGGTCTGATATAAACTATGAACTGTATAAATATGTATTTATATATACACACTGCATATATGTCCAAGGAAAGGTTAAGACTTAAATTCAAATTCTCTTAAGTCTAGACAGACATTTGCAAAAGCAAAACTAAAAGTTCATCACTTCATGTTATTTCTGATTCCGAAATTCTCCCATCAAAATATGCTCAGTTTTCATGTGACTTTGATGTCTTAATGAAAAGAGCTGAGCTGAGAATACCAGGATCTGAAACCTTGTGTGTACAAAACAGCTCAGAATTAGTCTCTTGCTGGCACACCAGTATTCCTGACTAGTAATATAAGTGGTAAAAGATGTGGGGGAGGATTACTTTAGCACTGACTGCTTGCTTTATCCTACAGAATCCTGACCTTTTGGCTGAGGCCTCCAGAGGCACAAACAGAGGCCTGTTGTACTGTGTTTTTACTGTGAAATAAAATCAAGGCCTCAGTTCATCTCTTAAGATGGATTAACATAAAGTGTCTGAAATTCTTATTCTCTCTAGGTAACAATTTCCTTGTCTGCACCACTGAAAGCAGGAGAATCAAATTTCATGTAAACCAAGCCCAGGGTCACTGCATGTACAGTCCATCACCTGAGTGAACACCTTGCTCAAGGACCTTCATGCCAGAGAAAAGGGGAGGAGGAGTGAAAGGAAGGCAGGATATTTCTCACAGTTTGTGAATTCTGTCTTCCTGAAGGTTCATTCAGAATCTCACACTGCAAAGACATGAGCAAAGCATTCAAATCCTTCTTGAAAGCTCACCTTGAAACCATGTCTCAGAGTTATCTGTAAAGAAGCTATATTTTCCAGGAACAATTATTAAGAGTTAGCCATGCAATAATTCCTGCAAATAGTTTCTAGTTTGTAGATTGCATATGAATAGGAAACTATGGCTCCTGAAAAAAAAAATCTGAAATGTGAGTTTTGTTCATTTGTGAATAACTACACATATCATGTGGCATGTGCTGCTCTTCTGAGTAATCTTTCTAGACTAGGCTTCCCGATAAAAACCTTGATTTGCATTGGTATTTTTTCCTTCTGCAAGTATCTCTAAGTAGCTATGTAGAATGTTTCATTTAGTCTTTGTAAAGTTTTGGGGTCCTCTCGGAGAAGAATTTTCAAGAAGAAATGAATAGTTTTGGGCACTACTTTGTAAAATGGGACACAACTATTGCAATCATAATACATGACACATGTAATATAGGAAGCATGAGGGCACCCCTCTTTCCAGCAGAATCCATTTACAGTATCTGTAGAAATCATCTTGCTAAATACAGGAGTTCTTTACAGAAGGACAGAGAAAGCAATTTACAACTTGACAGTAAACTTCATTAGCAACGACAGACATGCCTGCGCTTAAAAACTGGAGACTGGTATTTGGCCGTTAGTGAAGTCCTGCCAAAGTCTGTAACACTGAGTTTGTAATACTGTCGAAGTTTGTAATACTGTCAGTGAATACCAGGTGTTAGACAGCTGTAAGACACCAGCATCATGCTTACATTACTGCCTTTATCACTGGCAGAATTAATGAAGATGCACTAAGGGGACAAGTAAATCCTAATTTTCCTACTGTTGACACAACCTGTAAACATTTGGCAGTAAGATATTATAAATTTTAAATACAACAGTGACAACTTCTCAGTTATGTTATTTTGCATCTATGAGTCAAATTTTCCTATAACTGAGCTGAGCAAAATTGGTACGTTTCTTGTCAAATTGTGTACGTCAAATATATTTGTGTATGCACTAAATATTTTGATCTAAATGCTGGGAAAAAATCTTTATTTACAATTCTGGACATAGAGATGGAAATTAAATAGTGTATACAGTATGTGTATATAATATTAAAGACTACATATTGATGGTAAGGATCTGTTAATCTTAAGAGTCCAGAGAGAGGTTCACCACAAGCAAGTGGTTCACCACAACTAAGCTATGGCTTGTCTGACAAATTCAAAAGCTCACTCTAGAGCTCAGCTATCATGTACAATACTACAATGTGAACAATGTATATTACTTTTCCTGGTTTTATATTGAATTGTATTGAATATTTAAAAGACTTTTTAATATTTAAAAAAATTTATTTAGGTGTTAATGCCAAAAAAGTTCCAAACATAAAATTTTAAAAGGTTAGTTTTAAATACAGATAAATTATTTAAACAATGTTTAAAATATTAAATTATTTTATATAGAAATTGATAACACTATGTAAGAGTTTTTTTAAAGTTTTTTTTAAATTCTCTTTACATTCTCTCTAGCTGCAGGATGTAATTGCAGTTCACCTGTGACAATTCAACTTTTCACCTTGTTTAACAAGAAAAGAAGGTAAACCAAAGTCCCAGATTTTCTTTCCTTTTGTTATACTATTTTTTACATTAAGAAACCTTGCACAAAGGGCATTAGAAAGAGATGTTACATCTGTCAGGTACTGATTGTCATATATGCAATTCAATACCTTTTCAGTCCAGTACAAATAAAAGATTTAGATCAAGAGACTTTTGATTCTTTCTCATTTTGCTAAGATGGAAATAAACTGAAGTGGTAGAAAACATGAACAGCCATAAAAGAAAGAAAAATATCTTTAGGTAGATCAATCTGGGATGACAAAGGTCTTTGATAATTAAAAATACATTCATATCCTCCTAGCAAACCAGTCCCACACCAACCATCAGTCTTAAGTAAACAAAGTTAACTGAGTAGGACTGAAACATCATGTAAGTTTTGGACTGGCCTCAATGCCAGTATCAATTTACTTCTTGAAGTTTAACACAGAAATGGAAACAAGAGAGAAAAAACAAATCCATACCAGCTGAATAAACTGTTGTTTTTGCCAGCTGCAAATTTTGTTTGTTGGCTACTGGTGAAAAAATATCTAATCTGCAGAATATCCCCCAGATGGGGAAAAAACACATCAGTGCCGTTTTTTGCAGATGAGCTGCACTGCCCACATGCTGAAACGGCTTCCTGAAAAGCTTTCCATCTTTACAACATCCTGCTGAGCATGTGTCAGTAGTAAAAAAATCAAAAGTTGCTGAACCCAAGACTATTCTCTTATCGCTTCCACAAGCTTGTAAGGAACAACTGATAAAGACCAGTTTGGTCAAGGTCAACACACCAAGTCCTACAAGCATGTAGCTGTTTACAGAATCCAACCTGTCTTTGCATAAGAGCTGCCACAGGTCACCATGTCAGATATTCAGGTGAGGCTCATGCTGATGGCTGCTCACTCTTCCAAGCCAACATGCCTACCCTCTCTTCTGGAGTGCCGAGAAGTGGGACATATTACCTGAGACTTACTGTTATACTGCGACATGGTCAGACAGGTTTAGCTCAACACACATCAGGCAGCTTTCTGGCACTGTATATAAACCTACCATCACACACACTCCACCTCTGAAGGGTTTGTGAATGGGGATTAAAATGGGACTGGTGTCTGCTACCTACCACCCTAAGGCATCTGGCTGGTTAATATGCAGACTGAAAGCTGCTATGGTTTAGGAGTTCATACATGAGCAGATCCAATGTCACTGCCCTGTGGGTGGCAATGTCCATCAGAACAATGGGTCTTGTGGCTACAGAGAGTAACAGTATCAGCTATCCAGTTTTAAGCCTGTAAGAACAAATCAGAATGTATTTCCCCTTCAACAAAACCTAGCCTAACCTCACAGTATTAAAATGTCAGTAAATCTTAAAAGGCTGTGAACAGAATTGGCACATTACAGCAAATGGAACCTGGTAATCAAACAGGATCTTAACATGAATACAAACACAAATTAAAGCCTTCCACTATTCTACTTTTTTAACATTACTTCTGCTGCTTAAAAGAAAACATTAACATTTATGTACCGTTTATTTGTGCTATTAAACAATTTGCAAGTGGTGGCATAGAGAGAGAATAAACAACAATCTCTCACACTCCAGTGACCACATTCAAAATTGTGATATATTAACAGAACATGAAAGTATTTAAGTCCAAAACTTAGCATCAGCAATTTACCTATACCCTCACTGTAAAGATATCACTAGTAAATCACTGACTTTTCAGAGCTGCAGTGACCTGTCCCTGCAATAAAGCTATACAGGAATAGCAGTTTAAACTCCAAAATAATTTGAACTATCTGCATATTTTTAGCTTAAAAAACCCCGCAAAATCCTACAAAAATTTAACAGCTATGGCATGATATAATGCTACTTTGGAGTATGCATACATGAGAATAACATCATTGGAGGTTTTCCTCTTAACTAAACAATTCAGGATATAACCCAGTGCCTCAGTGCCCATAAAAGGCAGAGAAATCTTTCTACTGAGTCCAGAAGTCTGGGGTAAGGACCATATTCAGTCCAACAAACCTCACAGTTATCATTTATACATCACTCTGGTTCATGGTAGGCATGCAAATGAATTCAGAATAAGCCAAATACTAAATTGGCTATAGGCTTAGAAACCATAAATCTGCATCCCAGAGCAAGATATATGCACAACATCCATGAGACAATGTTATCTTACCTCTCTGTATACACGGATTACATACAGCTGTGAAACATTTCCATAATATCTTTGTTACTATACAAGAATTCCTGTTTGAGACTGCTTTTGCTGACACAGCACATTTGTTGCTCCCTGTTCTTCCAATTCCTGGCCAAGTGAAACCTAATTAGCAGACTCTTTTGATCAGATGAAATGTTACAGGACCAACATTCAGGAAGAGTAAGTAAGTTTAATCCTTGACTCCAGAGAGACTGTAGTCACAAAATTTGACATTATCATGCCAACTTGTGCACTGGAAGCAATACGATCCAATTGAACATTGATGCCAACACTGCAGTGCACATATGCCTGTCGGAGTGGAGGAAGCCTTCACAGCTGGCAGCAGTGTACTTGCAGGGTGAAGCAGGCTCACCAGTTCCACCATGCGGCCTGAAAAGCGAGTAAGTTGTCCTGGTTCTTCCGACTATGTGGGTATAATAAGAACATGCTGTCTTCACTGGTTAATGCTCAGCTCAGCTTGCAAGGTATTTCTTTCTTTTTATGAGGTAATAATGTAAGAGACTTGGAAGTGATGGGTTGCAATATATAGCCCAATTGTTTTTTTCTTAAGACTATCAGAAACTGGCTTCAACTGGACTAAGCTGAAACCAGGTTAATGACATGCACCGTGGCTGTAGTTCTTTCTTCACTAAACCAGTCTTCAAACCTACTGAAGTCAAACTACTGCATCTTCCTCTGCAGTCAAGGTTATCACTCATTCATTATCCTGTCTGCAGTTAGCAAAGACCTGTTGGAACACTGCAAACCCTCCATGTTGTTTGTAATTGAAAGTACCTTGCAGTGAAGAGACTAGAAACAAAGACAAACTGCTCAAGTATTGCATCTTTTAAAACAAGCTGTGAAAGGTAAAAAGGGCATATGAAGGACTGGCAGAGAATGGAGGGAGGCAGGTTTGATATAATCATCAACAGAGAGCTGTGACATACATCACTGGTACCAGACCTATACACCAAAGCCCAGACAGCCATAGGAGAGTTTCTCTGGCCACCGGCAGCTGAGCGACAGCCTGTGCTCTTTGAGCCAGATGGGGGCTGAGAGAGGGCAGGTCCACACTGAGTGGGCACTGACAAGTCACAGGTGGCCACACCACAGTTTGTGTCCTTATCGTACACGTGCAGAGCCTCATTTGTAACAACTGATCTGAACGGAGCTGATCATAGCTTGAAGCCCTCTTGTCCTTTTTATCTAATTCAGAGAACATCTCACTGCCCTCCTCCTATTTCAACATATACATATAAGGTCTGCTTCTTCAGGGAGGCAGAGTTAAAACAAAACATACTCAAAGATGTAACGAAACACTTTCAAAATATCCTGGAAAATGTATGCAGAGAAAATGTGGATGTTAGCTCAAAAACTGTATGGCCTCTGCTGCTAAAAACATACTGGAATTCACAGCTTTCCTGTAGTTTTTCAGTTGTAGTAATATGCCAGGGCTTTTAGTATGCCGGCTGATAAATGGGATGGGGGCAACAACCTACTTGCTGAAATTTTGAAACAATCTGTGTGGGTTCATTGGGGTATAAATGAAAACTCCCACAGCCAGCAGAGCTTTTAGCTCTAGCACACTATAGCCTGTCTTTTTTCAAAGCTCACTGTTCATTTGCAATCATTTAATGGATTGTTCTGTGCACCTGACAGAAGCCAACTCATAATGAATGGCACTGCAGAGATCTAAAGTGTCCAACCTCGGTTCTGAAAGACTGGATTCATGCCCACTAAATACAGTAATAAAAGCCCATTTATTTTCTCGTGCGGTTTCTCTAGTGCACTGGAAAATGTCCTATCTACTTACAGCAACGTAAAACCTGCACAGTGCAAATTCTGAGATTTGCGTCTCCAGACATTGGCTTTATCATATTTTAACAGTAACCCTACATCAGTGTAAATAACAGGAGCGTTAGCCCAATATTATATACAAAACACACCTTCAATTTGCAACTTCTGAAAGTTCAAAATCTTCTGCTTCTTGCCCCAAAGGCCGCAAGAATAGCGGTATCGTCTTTGTACAGCAGGCAGAGTAATAACAGCAACAGAAAGTTGTTCTGTCAGAGCTAAACAATGTCCGAACCTTTTGCAAAAAAACAGAACACTTTCTGAATTGCAATACTTGTCACCTTTGATACATACACCTAATTTAGACCATCTGGGCTCAAAAATAACTTAATTTATTCTGCAGTTCTTTGAGATATCAGAGGTGGCATTTTTCACATCTCAATTTTCTCATTCGTATGCACTGTGTTTGGTCAAAGAGCTTTCATTACTGACAATTTTCATAAGGGGCCCTCACCTCCAGTGAGGGTTGTGAATGTTTTCTCTTGAATAGAGTCAGTATAGAAACTTCAATAGTTGTTCCATAATGCCACAGACTGCATAATTGATTTGGAAAAATTATCTGTGCTAGGGAGCATCATGAGGTTACAGGTACTCCGTACTACTTTTCTTCAGACAGTAGCAGAATTGATTTTCCCATTCACTTGACAAAAAATAAAACACTTTAAGAAAGAAACTCTTCCTTCATATTACCTGACACAGACACCTATGCCCCAAGCATATTTTCTTTGCTTAACTTTGGTAGCATGAGTGAATGCAATAGATTATAGCCCAAAGTGTAACTATTATTACAGGATTTTTTTATTTTTAAATTGTCCTCAAGCCTAAATGATGAAATCACAGAGTAGCTAGAACCCAGAATACGTGAGAGCACACCAAAGCTAGAAAAGTAAACGTACTTAAAGAATCTGGTGAAGTGAGATGTATTTTTCATCACAAAAGTAGTTCAAAGGAAACTGTAAGGCAATAAATTTTCAGTTCTCACACTGCAGAGAATGCTGTCTGCTATTCTGTGAGAGAGCAGAGCACGAGCTCTTGCTGAGTCAGAAAGCTGCTGAAGATGTGCGACTGTGGAAACGCTGGTCTGCAGGCAGGCAAAGTGAGTCATATTGCCATTTGATAGAAGCCAATAATCTGCAAGAGGAAAAGATTGGCCAGGACTTTAGCAAAGGCAAAACTCTACAGGGAAGAAGTTCAACCCTTTCTCCAAGAGTTGTTCCTCTTTGCCTGTCCAGCTAACAAGACTGTCAATACAGATGAAGAATACTCTATCATAGTTTACTTGGAAAGCTTTATGTACAAAATATCTTTTTTGATATATATATATAAAAAGGGAAATATGCACATACATACAACTATGCCAGAAAAAGGGAATTTTCTAGATAAGGTGTGAGCAAATTTTGTTTATCTGTAATTCACTGGCTGACTGTAAAGTCTAGGGCAAGAACCAGAGCTGAGGCAAATTTAACCATTTAATGTCTGTTACTATATACTACCTAAATATTGAACAAAATCTTTCTCCTTTTTTTTTCCCCTCATTTTGTTCATTTTTCATCTAAACTGTAAAAGCTTTAAGCTTTTCAAATAATTAAATTTTAGGTAATGTTTCCAAAGCAGTTTGAATGCCTGAAGAACCTCTGCCCCATTTTCCAAACTGATTTGCACGCTTAGACTTGAAGGGCTCATATTCTCAAAAGCAGCCAAATACTTTTAAGAATTTGGATCAAAAACATTTTTGAAACAGAAGTCTGGTGAACATTCATTTCCACTAGGAAGGTAGGAAAGTCACTACATGAAGCATACTAAAGAGCTTAGGTGGAAAGAAGCAAAGCTCACACAATCACCGCTGCTGGTATTAGTGCAAATGTACAACTGTGCTGTGTGATGAACAGAGTCGGGCAGCAGGATAGTGCCGATTATACACTGATCGTTTACCTTCTGACACGAATTCCCCCACTGCAAATGCTGGTGGAGTTGTACCAGAGGTACAGGTAAGAATTTTCCCTGTAAATTAAGCTGGTCTTTCAGGATAGCTCAAGGACTTCAATTTGGATGACCCATGCCTCTGAAGAGATAAACTGCATTTACTGTAATTGCAGGTAAGGTTCACAAGACATAAGGAGTTTCATTATTTTCTCTTTATTAGTATTTTTTATCCATTATAAGGAAATAAATTTGAAAAGATCAGGGAACTGAAATGGGGAGGAAACCTCATTACTTATTATTTGAGGTAATGTATCCTAGATCTGCGAATACCAAGAAGGATAAGTAGTATTACGTGCCCAATACTGAAATTTGCAAAAAGACTGCAGCCATTTCACCTCAATTTCACTAGAATACCCAAACCAAGCAACAAAAACCTAAATAAGCCATATTCTCCCAACAGCCCTGTCACACAATCGTCATTTGTACAGTGATAGGTTTACGGTTGGACTTGATGATCTTAAGGGTCTTTTCCAACCTAAGTGACTCTGTGATTCTATATGTACCTTTTTGGTTCCAGAAGACAATATGCGTGCTAAGAGCGTGCCATCTTTCCTGCATTCAAAATACACACAGAACCTGTGGCGTTTGGCACCTCTTTGAAACGCACAGCTTTTTGCCTCAGCTTTGTCCTGCTACATTTCCACCTTGCTTCTCACTTGATCCTGTCACATGAGGTCCCAGGACTGAATAAAGGTCAATCCCCAGAGTCATGATACTGACTTCAAATATGGAGTAAAATGAATATGAAGTAGAGCAGAAAGGAAGACTAGCTACTATTTACACAATATACCCACATTGTTCAAATTGCCCTAAAAAGACTCCAGACTGCTGCAGATGGGGGGGGGCGCGGAAAAAAAGCTTTGCTTGAGAAAGTTGCTCACTATGAGGTTGCTTATTCTTGGTAGCTGCTCTGAAATGAGGAAAGTCTAAAAACTAGCTCGTCAAGATTATGGTATTTTGCTCTGAAGAACGGGAGAAGAGGGAAATGGGGTGGTGCTCATTGGGGAAGACAAGTGACTTCACAGGGGACATGAAGAGTGACTTAGATGTCCTCAGAAATTAGAAGTACAAGAAGAGCTGACTACGGTGGGGACAACCTGCCCTTAGAAAGACAACAGGACCAGTGCCCTGTATGATGTCTGGAATCTTTTAAGTACTATATCCATGTAAGTTATACATAGTTTCTATTCAAAGTTCAGAAAACTGTGAAAACCACAAGTTTAACAAAACTGATGTCCAATTACAGGCCAAACTTTGACAAGCGCATGATGGATTTCTAGATCTCAATAGGTTTCCAACTGTTCACCTTAGTAGGAAGGAGAAAGGGAGAAAGATAATGGAGGAGCACATTAAAGATCTGAAAATGAGGGGTTTTAGAAACAGATATGCAACCTCCTGAAAAATTGTATCCGCAAAAATGTTCAGCCAACAACCTCACAACTTGCTTTAGAGTTACAGCTGAGCTTGTGAATAAGGATTGACAGGACTGGCCCATGAAAACAAGCACAACATTTTTGGGGAAAAAAATCCCTGAAACTATCAGAAGGTCTTTTTAGTTTTTATTTGCAACATTTGTTTCAATCATTGCCCATATGACTGTGCCTGAAAGTCATTTAATAAGTTATTCTTTCTTATTGTACTGAAAAGCTTGTCTAACTTGCAAGGCAAACTGACAGACTGCTGATTCTGCAGAGGCAACAAATCAGTGTCAAGAAAGATTGCCTCCTGGAGGATATGCTTAGGAAGCAAAAGCACTACAAATCCAAGCAACACTTGCTATCAGTTTGTAAATAATTATTGTCAGTGCTTGTGTTGGTGGGTTTTGGGGAAGAAATACATCCTGTCCCTCCTTACAGTCCTGCAGTGAGCACAGACAAGCTCTTCTTCGTAGGTGATAGCAATTCATCCTCTGGCATACGTGGCATACCTCCTCTTCCTCCTGTGGCTTCACAGCAGTTGATAGCCTTATATGGCCTAACACCATAGGTACTTACACACAGACTTTTAAGAAACCCACAAATGGTTCCTGATGGTATTTATTAGCTCCTCATATCTGCTGTGTGAGTTACTGGCGTCTATATTTAAAACAGCAGCTGCTGGGCTATCAAACCTCCTACTTTCTTCCTGGGAAAATACTTTTAATCTCTGATGAGAATAGCCTAATAAAATATACTATACATACTGATAAAAACAGAGTGTCTACACCATCATACAAAAGAAGGGGATTGAGTTTGACTTCATGTAAGCCGCTTGTAACTCTCAGCACATTTTTTACAGGAAGAGTGAGTAGGAATGCTCCTGCTTCCAGAGCAGAGCTACAGTGTAATACATTTAGCAGAGACCAATTACTGACTGGCTTCCAGATGCTACTGCATTATGAATAGCTATCTTTATAACAGTAATTAATTACTGTGAGCTAAATTGACATATACCTGAACAGAAATTTACTCATTCCCCAACAAAAAAATGTTGGGGAAACCAGCTGATTTCACCAGGAAGGGATGCAGGTTGGGAGTATTTTGAAATACCTCAGAGTAAAAATACAGACCGTGCATTAAAAAATGATGCGATTTTACCATTTCCATGTGGAATACCACACACTGCACAAAAAAGAAACATCACAAGGATGGAACAGTATGGCACAAGTACAGTGTTATTAACCTGAAAAATGTCTGTGAACTACATATGTGAAATATTAGCATCAAGAAGATACTTAAAACATACAGAATAGGGTTTTTTTGTCAACAGATGAATTATTTATAGCATAGAAAAAGTTGCTATTATGCGCATGCAAATTTTATTTGGACATTAACTATTACTTTACTACTCTGCTTAAAATTCTGCCTGCACCTACAGCTGCATTATCCATTTTTACGATTCACAGCTGCCAGCAGCTCTTGTTGGAGTACCACATCTGTGAAGCACTCCTAGTACCGACACAACTGAAATGGCAGATTCAGCTTTCAGCTCTCAGAAAAGAACTGCACAACCAAATAGGCAGCATGTAACAAGACATGCCTGGAGCTAGTGTGCTGAAGTTATGAAGGAAGTTAAAAGAAAGGCTGTGAAGGTACATGAATTTCAAATCAAACAGGCTAAACACTACAGAATGAACCAATCTGCTCCCATAATTCTCCTTTTCCTTATTTTATCATTGTGGGAGTTTTCTTATGACTTGTGCCTTCCAAGAAAACATCAGGGTCCCCTACTAAAATTAACTGTAAAACTCGAATTGTAAAGAACTGTAGAGCAGGATTAAAATGTCAGTGTAGATCTTTGATAAAAAGTTAACCACAGGACCTCAAACATTAAGACTGAGAGATACCAGCAGGTAAGGGAGACTATTTTCTTCGGTAGGTTGTCATGCTTACTGTGAAACCCCGTGCCCTCAACCAACCCTCCCTCCCACTCCAATAATTATCCCAAATCAACAAGACAGTGATAAATGATTTAGCTTGTGAAGTTGACAGGTCTTCAAAAAAGCCACTATTAGTCCCTCTACAGTTATTTGTTTCACTACTGTCAGCGACAATTTTCTCTTCTGGCCATTTAACAACTAGTTAAATGGTACCTATGTGACCTGGCAATTTAAAACCTACCGTCATTATTATTTTCGTCATGCAAGAAAAAATATAAAGCGAACATTTCTGAGGTACAAATCTATTCACGTAATTCTATAGTTTACAGAAGCTGTTTACACAATCCTGAACAAGCTTTTTATGTTTTGCAAACTTCTAACATACTCCTTTTGTATCCATGCCTGCTGTATTTACTGCACAGTAATATCTGGATTTTATAACTAGTGAAATGCGAAATTCCTTGGATGTAAAACTCTTTCCCTTCCAAATTTTGTCTTTTCAAGTTTGAATTTATCAGTCTGTAATCACCCAATGCTTGCAGTTTATCACAAATTTCCATCCTCAGGGTCCATTAAAAAATTCAGAATTTATTCCAAAACTCAGCGAAAACACTGTCTCTGTTTATGGACTTCAAGTTCTTCAGGTTTGCTGAAAAGTTCTGCTTCTGAAACTTTCCAGGCAATTGTAAAAGAAGGGATATATAGTTATATCAAATACGTCAGTTTAAAACTGCCTTGACAGGAAAAGTCTTAAGCCTGGAAGTTGTGTGCACTTAGGAACAGCAAGAAGTAAGGTAAAGATTCAGGTTTTTAATTTCTTTAGAACCATTATTATTTTGGGTATGAAGTGGAAAGAGATGTATGTGGTCCCTTCTTACAGAACCAATATTACACACTGTTCTGTAAATTTGTAAATACAGTTCTGCAAATGCATTAAATTCACTTTATAGCTTATGTATTGACTGACTGTAGCTATGAACACGTGCATTTTTCCACTAAAAGACAACATTTTATGATATTTTCAGTATCACACTCTCATCATAGGAATTTTCTAGACAAAATAGTTACCTTCTTTCAAACCCATAAAAGGTACTGCAAGGACTATAAAAGCAGTATTATCTTGAGACTTTTTTGGATTTTTTTTTCCTTAGCAAATTTTCCCTAAACCCACTGTGAAGATTGTATTGCTAACCTCATTCTGTCTTCCAAAAGGGTATTTCCCTGGAAAATTGCATAATCTTAAATAACAGACGAAAAGGGCAAGCCAAGTAAAAAACCTTTGGAGGGATTCAGTTCTCATACTATTCTAATAAAATTTGCAAGCAGCTTAAACAAAACATATAGCGGCTCTCAACTGATAGACCCACTTTGAAGAAGTTAGTTCAAAGATGAGGAGTAAGACTGGTAAAAGGATTAGAGGGCACAAGACAGAACTCAAACTGCAGTAGCGTTATAAAATTGGCTATGGGCTTGAAATTAAATTTGCTAAAGCCATTAATGCTGAAGACTCCCACTGAGTCTAATGGAGTTTGGATCCATCTCTGTGTAAGAAAAGGCAACTTCTTACACTAGAACTTCATTCTCGGTATGTGCAATGGTTCAAACCATTGGAGCCATTTCAAAAAAGGCAAAAGTTGGCTCATAATGTCTGTTCACGCAGCAGTTGCCATGGAGAACATGAACAAGAAAGTATGCAGTTTGAACAGACTTTTATGTTTGGTAGGCAGAAAAAAAATTAATCCAATTGCACATCTACTGTGGAGATCCTACAAATGACTAAACATAGGCTTAATGCTTTCTGTTGCCATCCTCCTATTACGCACATGCGCCAGAGCTTGGGTGATGTCTTCCCTTTCCTTGCTACTTCTCTTTCTGTCAGTCTTCCAAGCAGAGTTGATAATCCTGATAACATTCCTGAGAGGAGCTCTTATCAGGGAGTACTGCATTTAGACTTGATTTCTACACTAAGGGACTGGAAGAAGGAAACATGAGCAAAAGAGAGAATAGGAAAGAACACAGAGGGGAGTGACAGCCTGCTGAAACCTCAGGATCTGAATTATGCAGACGTACAGAAGTCTAAATCAGGCTGAATATATACTACTGAATGAAATAGAAGTAAAAGGGTGGATCCATGTATTAACTTCACTGAGATATCTGCACCTGTCATGCCTTCAGGAAAATAACCTTTGAATACCGTGTTCAAGATGACATTTAATAGTCTATTAAAAAAAGATAAAAACCTCCACCACTGCTATAACTAAACATAAGAAAAATTACAACGACCATCAGTCTAGTAGTAAACATAGTTATACACTATTCTCAACTAATAGAAAGCTCATACAATAATTATCTGATATAATAAACTAAGTCATCATCTGCAGATACAGATTTTCATTATTAGGGAAATATTAATTAACTATGACATAAAACTACCTTCATTTTATAGTTTTTCTGTGACTCCTGGAAACTTGAGGAGATTAATTATTTACAGAAGAATTAGATGAAGATGTATACCCATGTATGGGACTTTTTATTTTTCTTGGTCAGATGGCTTCATATGAAGATATTTCCTCAGGCAGAAATTGGTAAGAAGCCTACTTGTGCCTGTTGCTTTCATATTACTGTATTTACTGGCTTGCTAATCTAAATGCGTAAGTGGAGCATGGGAAACCAGCCAAGAGTTACCACTGGAGACTTTACATCATGGTATATGCTATTGGGTCATATTTGCTTTCTCCTTCTTACACCACCAATGTGAACAGTTTGTGAAGACCCAGACTCCACATAAGTGATGAAAAGACCTTACCTTCTTGGATACTAGCATAGAAGAGTATGTTATGGATAGTCATTATTAAGTACATTTATTAAATACATTCAAAAGATTGAGAAAGAAATACTAAGAATGATCATGTGCTTTAAATTACAACATTCTTTTGTCTGATTCAACAAAGCAAAATCAGGGATAATCAGACACCACGGTAACAGCCTCTGCTCCCCTCTTTGTATGCCTGTCGACCATGGAAAACACCCTACAGCTCCCAAGTTCCAGATCCAGCCTGCCTGCATCTGTCCTGAGCAGAAGCAAAAGGAGTCAATGCTTTCCAGTTCCTACTTGTACATGGCAGGCAGGCTGTATTAATGTAGATAGATTGATGTGGCAATCTCCTAAGTGCGGATATGCTATGCTGCAGTTATTTTGAAAAAGAAGCACACACACACACGTCCCCTTCGCTCTCTTAACCTTTTTTCCACTGCAAGTGTTTCTTTCCTAAAGGACTGATGTATCAGCATCAGAGAAGCAACCAATCATCAGAATTCTTTCAAGAGTTAACTGGGTATTGAAATCTGCATGCCAGCACCTCACTAACACAGCACATTCTGCGCCCTGGGCACAACACATGGGCTTTCTTTTCCACAGATCATTGCTATAGAGCTGGGTTACTGACATTTTTTAATTTACTATGCTACCTTTTTTAAAATCTCAAGTGCTTGCAGTAAAAAGTGAGTGGAATCTGTTGCATGACTACTTCTTACTATGGAAAATTAAAAATGATGCATTTTATAGCCAAGGAATAATTTTCAGCATAAGATTCCTTTCAGGTACTTAAATATTTAACAGACTCTAGCTTCTCTCTGCAGCAGTTGTTCAGTAAGCTGCAGTTTTCTTGTAGCTGGGAAGATAAAGGTACGGCTGAAATTCATGGATTTTCAGCATTACAAACAAGCTTGCTTACATCTTCGTTTTAGAGACAGATAAGGGAACTGTATTTAGCAAGATTTGTTTGCGTTTTGTGGGGTTTTTTTAAACACATTTTTCACATCAAGTGTGCTAAAGACACAACTCAGGATTATAATGGCAGTATCAGAGTGATAGGCTCCAAGCCACAGTGTTTAAGGCCATAAAGGTCTCCTGACCACATAAGCCTTACATTCTGTATGTGAGTCCATTAATATTTTGTCTAGGACCCTTTGCATTGAAGACAATAGCTTGTGTTTGTGTAATATATATCTAGAAAATGGGAGAGCTTCCCACATGGGTAAATGAAGTGCAAAGAAAACTTAATACTCTGTACACTTTTGTTATTGTGTATTTTACCAACCGTAAAAATCGGCTAATATTTGGTTATGGATAAGATGCTATTTGGCTTATCTGCAGGCAGGAAAACATGGGAGGGCATGAGTTGTACATATCAAATGCACAGCTTACCTTTTTTCCCCCCCAAAAAATAAAATATCAGTGTTTCTCACTGATATTCCAAGGCTGAAGCTTTGGTTTTAGCTGCTCAGGTTAGAAATGCATTTCATTCTTGCAATAGCTTGTTGTAAACTGATTTTTATATCTACTTAAAAGAATTAGGTGCTTTTCTGCTACTGAAGGTCAATATATTTTTGGTGTCTGCCTTACTCAAGCATTTTTCAAAAATGCTGCCTAAACACACTATTCATAGTGCAAAATAATAAAGACACCGTGTTCTTGTTTGGATTGTTTTAAAGGTGGGTTACTTTAATCATCTTCAAGTCTGAGTGCAAGTTTCCTTGAAGTAAGGTCTATCTGGACACAGCAATTCAGACTAGGTTAACCTCAAGCACTAAGAGTGAGTTCACATCCATCACAAATGCTGTGTGGATAATCAAGCTATTTACTCAGTGGGTGTCAACAGTCATAGGACTCTTACCACCCTATCACTAAACACTCCTACTCCCACTCCCCACTGCTGTGTGCACAAGAATATACAAGAAAGAATTGCCTTCAAGAACAGATTAAACTCATTAAAACATAATGATGGCTCTAATTAATTTCTTATTTCTGCCTCAAAACCCCACACTGCACTTTTCCAGACAAAGATCCCCATATACTAACCAGAAATATTTCAACACTGGGGCGGGTGGTGGGGGGGAGGTCAGACCCGTCTGCCCTGTAATGAATGAACTGTTTTCGATGAGCACAGTAAGATTTCATCTACTGTAAGGACAAATATGAAAAAAAGAGAAAAATGAAATTTGACAAATTAGATCTCATGGTTCAGGAGGTAAAAATCCCAGAACAAATCAATAAAAGAATGCCCCTACAACGCAACTCCTACTCACAGCGTCAAGCTGTCATTTGTTTCTTTTGGGTAATACTGAAATTGATTGGAACTGAGTATAGGATGTGCTCACAAGAATAAAATATTTGTAAACAACATATTTTTATTTCATTATAGAGCTGTTAGATCTGGAACACTGGACAAATTCCAATCTGTGTAATTACATTCTGTCTACCTAAATTCTCTCTGCAGCCTTAATTGGAAATGATGTTTTTCTTCGTTTCCTCTCCTACATTATGGTTCCACCAAAGAACTGTCTGCACTTGGATGAAATGACTTTTTATAGTCAGCATAAAGGACAATATGGGATGCAAGGACAGAACAGAGTTGTTAAAAATATAAAAGTGACAGAAAACTTTCCAAGTGGTCATTACAAGGACCTTTTAGACTCCTCTCTGGTGAAGAAAAAAAGGAGAAAGTATCCTTCTCTTGGTATGTCTGCAACCAGTTAAGATTTCTCCTCCCTTTTCTAAATAAATCATCAATTATCTCCAAAAATCTTACTCTTTCTCTTGTTGAGTGCTAAAACAACTACTGTTAGCCTCCCATACTAATACTGAAGAATTCATACTTATTCTTAATGATTTTTATACTGTAGGCAATGATTAATTGTATTAAAATTAAAAATTACACACAAAACCTAACCAATCCCATTCTTAATAAGTAATGTATGACTCGCTAAATATTTATATTTAGGTACAACTAGCAAGAAAATAATCTTACTTTGAATTAGCTAAATATCTTCTCCTCATTCTCCTCAATTTGAAACAGATGGCCAAAGCACTAGTTTACACTGCAGCAGTTACACAAGGAGACTGTTCTCGCTCACTAGTACTTAGAGATTTTCAATAACTGTTTTGCGCTAGTTGAAACTATGTAAAAGAAAAGTGAGGCGTTCCCCATTTCCTGGTGCGAGGCTGCCGGAGTATATTTGCATATGCAATCCCTGAGGTCCTACACTCGTCCAAGACTAAAGCTCAGAAAGAAATACTGCTAAATCAGTTGCTGTAACATAATGCGTATCTTTGTACACTTTACAGCACACAGCACTATAAACTATAAATGGTTTACTCATTTATTACAAAGCTGCCAACAGTGAAGCAACAGATTTCCCACAAATTATAAAGCTGGATGTCTTAACTGTCTTATGTTATTCATGTATCTGTGCCTGTATGTATGTGTATGAAAGAATGTGTGAATATATAAAAACTTTTCATAATTAGTCATATAAACTGGAATATATGTAACTGAAATGTTAAGCATAAGCATAGGAATTTAAAAATTTGTCTAATTTAACCTCCATGCTACAATGTAATTAAAAAAGATTGCCACTTTCTTCACTTAGCATTCAAATCTCTTCATAAAACCGTACAATACAGCTTCTTCCTTTAATTATGTTAAAGAGCTGATTTGTGAGCAAGGTCTGGCATTTCATCTTGCAAGGGTACTTAAACCTTACATAATTCCCACTGAGTCTAAACAGACAACGTGAGCACAAGGACTTTTCTGTTTACAGAAACAACTTCATCTGACTGAAGGCTACTGCAAAATCTGCCATTGGTTACACTAATCAATGAAAAAAAGAAAAGGACCTTTAAAAAGGCTCAAATGCAGAAGTTCAAGAATAACTTAATCACATACTCAACAACAGAATCCCAACATTTCCTTGACTGATTTATGACGATAGGTATTCCAACATATCCTCAATTCTCTGTAACCACGTCAGAATAAAAGGACTAAATAATGAAACTACAAATACCAATGTTTAATTTGACTCAGTATGGTTTCCAGCACTACAGGATGGTAACACCTCATAAACATGAATGCATTCATACTCACAACATTCCTAAAATGTTCTCATGCCTTTCAATCTCATCACTACACTTCTGGGAATTTTACCATATCATCAAAATACGATTAAAAGCAGCCAGCCTGTGAATTATTTCTTACTCAATATGCCTGCCATCAGCCATTACCACTAAGGGGTCAGAAGCAATGTAGATAATCACTCTTTTTTGGCAGCATTAATGAAGATGAAGCTGTTTTTAATCAAGATGATTAACAACTGTCTTTGAAATGGTGGGAAAAGGCAGCAAACATTCTACAAGGTTCTCTTCAGTCTTTTTGGCTAGAAAGAACATGGTTAGGACACAGGAACCCAAGGAACAGCTTTGCAGTAAGTGAATATAAGGTGGAAAGAAAAGCCTAAGGATATCCAGGATCCAGTGAAAAAGGCAGGGAACAGCAGGGTGCAGACAGCAAGCTCTTCGTCCCAATCTAACAGGAGTGATGAGCCAGACGGTAACTGTAAATAAAGTATCAAAAAATGTTAGAGAGAAAATAAAATTCCATTGCCGCTGGAAGCAGGTTTACGGAAAACTAGTGTGAAGGCCAAAAGGACAGTGAAAGGTATTGTTCTCATCAGAAGAAAAATGACCCTTGTTGCAGTAAGCTATTCAGCACTTCAACCCAGCTTCGCTCTATTTTCAGTCTCCTCCAAAAACTCCAACTCTTTGGCATTCCTCCTGCATGTGGGGTGGCCTCCTACTTAACACTACTAAATTTAAAAAGCTGAAAAAGAATAAATAACACAAAACACCAGAAAATATATGTTGCATTTCTAAATGACAGTGAAGGGTATAAACTTCAAGCATAAATTATGCAGCACAGTGAACAAATCCAGACCAGTGCTGGCTTCATTAGCAGCAATATTAGCACACTGCTACTTTACACATAGCCACTGCAAGCACATTAAGAGCCTCCATGTCTGCTGTCACAGTCATCTGCTCAGAACAGCTACGTTTCACAAAATACAAAACCAGTACATCCAAAGAGAAGAGTACTGCTGCTAGGGTGGAATTCTGTAACAGAAGAGAAAGCACTGATAAAAGAGTTCCCTTGCTTTCAAATATCAAGTGGCCGTTACAGTCTTTAGAGGACGCCAGAAGTCAGTGTTATTATGGAGACCTCCAAATCTTTCTGAGTTATGTTAAAAGTCTTGTAACTATCATGTAACCTTAACACCAGTCCTTTCACTCAAAGTCCCTTCTCCTTACATCTAGCTGAAGATTCAGCTCTCCATAATTTTCATATTTTCTTATCTTTTATCTATCACTATGTAAAGAACAGGATGACAATTAATGCAATCCTCCATTTATAATACAGCTTCATCAGAATAAGCAGCTGAACTTCAAGTAGAAATTACAATTATGTAACCTGTAATTACTATTTCTGCCCTGAATGAGAAATGTTATTCTGAGACAGTGGTCAGTGTAATGACATGGACAATTAATAAAACTAAAAGGGATTACAATATCCAAGTGAGTTAACTCTGATTTCAGATGTCCAAGCCTACACCTCTAAGATGTCCTGGCTACCAGCTGCCTAGATGGTTAGCCTTGTAGCACTAGCTTAGATGCAGCAGATGCAGCTCACACCACTTGAAGATCACAATGGACTTGCTCTGGGGCGCATGGCAGTTAGTGCTGCCGAACCAAGGGCAAACTTTCCACCTTCCTTTATCAATAAGAGACTGTAGCAAGTTTTTAAACAGTTTCATCCTCTCCCCACCCCAAAAGCAGCTCAAAAAAGCACTAGCCGTGATAAAAAAAAAGTCCGTATGGCACTGAAGCAGGAAACTGACCTCAAACTTGCGCTCCAATACTGCCAGCGGCTTGCTAAGTGGTTTTGGACCCATCACTGCAACTGCTAGGTGTTTCCGGCCTCTGTCTGATTATGCCATAGATACTGCAGTGCAAGTGTTGTGTCCTAATACTAGCTTACCCAGACACCATGTTTAATGGGAACCAGTGATAGCCAGCACCACTAGGCACTACCATCATGCAAGTAACCAAAATCAGTAAGAATACAGCACTATAAGTTGCATGCCTTTAACAGGGCTTTGAAGGCATGTTTCTTTCTAATATGTCAATTAAGTCAGCTGAGTGAGCTGACATTTAACCCATTCTGCCTCTGGTTCAGTAACTCTAACAGATGCAAAGATTATTTTAAAAAATACTGGAAAGTTAAAAATCTCCATTTCTTCTCTAGAATACACATTTCTTGCATTTACCTAGGCAAGGTATCCAGAAATGGATGCATTAATGCATAATATCAATACTTGGAACGTTTGAGTCACAGAGCTCTCTTTGATCTTTTATTTAGTTTGCTATTGAAAAATCAACCACCTCACCCTAAGCAAGGTAAAAATGAAACAGAATTTGCTATCATGTTAGAAAGGATTCAGTTCAGTTCGATACAATTTGGTGTCAGAACTGCAACGCGTGATCTACAAAGCCGCAAATGAAGATAAATTCTCTTTAAAGGTTCTTCACTTACAACAGATTTCAAGCAGCTACGCAATCCAAGACACAGCATCCTGCATACCACTAATTAGTCTGGAGATATGAATCCAAGGTCATCATGTTCTTTTAATGACCTGAATTCACCAAATATTAAATGTTATACCAAGCAACGCAGGCCGCTGTTGTATTAAATGGCCAGACTATTCCACTTTGATCAGCATGGGGTCCCATCCTGTGTACCAGATTACATTAATACAAAACACAACTTCTCAGCTACATTGTCTGTGAAACACTGTAGTGCCACACCTTTTTCCTCAGAATTAATTTATCAATTTCCAAATGCTGTATTTTGAAGCTAGAAAGGATCATTAAAGTTGCTGCTTACATAGCCTCTTAAGTCTCTGTATCATCTTTCCTCTGTGCTGGAGATCAAGCGGGATCCTTTCCCCTTAAGTAACTAGGCTACAGAAAGGACCAATTCTTTCTCAACCAGCATACCACATGGCCATAAGGATAGAATGAACACATCAGCAATAGCAGCGTTGGCTGACTTCTGATTGCAGGGTCACTGCTGCCTGCGAGGGTGTGGAAGGCAGAGAGGACTTTGTATTTAGCTGTAACGGCTTCTCTTACTCTAAATAATTTTACTTCAAACACTGGAAATTTGTTCTGGTGTGGGATGAGATGCAACGGAATTTGGATATCTCATTTTAATAAGCAACTTTTCAAAGCACACCTGTGTTTAGCGACGTGACAGAAACCACTTTTGATTCTGAATTTACAGTTTCCTCATTGTTGACTAATTTTGTGTGATTAATAAAAAATAAGCTACTTTGATCCTGATTTGATTTATACCATGTAAATTGAAGTTCCTCCCCTTACCATCAATTTCTGAATAATGCTTTTGATGGCCTCAGATTAATGATCAATAAAAATAAGTCACTAGGAAGTGAAAATCCTCAAAATTAAGTACACAAGTACAGTAACACTGGATTTTGGTTGATGAGTTGGGGAACTCAGCTTGCAAGAATCAACATGATACTCTTACAGTTAAATGATTTTGTGGCCTTGAATGAAGTGGAAGGTTATAATTTGTCCTAATCAGAATTTTGCCTAGTTTTTGCACTACTAAATCCAGAAAAATAGTTGAGTTTTGTGTTAATGCTGTATTATGAAATCCACGTTTGCTAATTCTTGCATGCAAATGGCAGTTGCACACCATAGAGGCTGCTGAGGCAGCAGAAGCCCTAGTATAAGAACATTCAGGTGTCCTGTTCTAGCAAGGCTCTTTGCTTGATCCAGATTCAAGAATTAATTACTAAGGGAATAACTGTACTTTTAGATTAGAAAAAACAAGCAGCCAACCTCCTCGGCACTCTAGCACGCTGTCCTCCTAACTTGTTACTTTCAGGAGATCAGGCATCCCCACATCTTTCCCTTCATGTGATGCCTAATGGCAGACGTAAAACTCTCACAACCACTTTTTTGAGGGCTGCCATTCACAAATGAACATGCATTGTATTTAACCCCCCTGTTCAATTATGATAAGTAGACAGAATGACAAAACCATGGCCTTTCTAAAGTTCAAGCACAGTCCTGACAAGTAGTTCTTTCAAAAGCTGTCACTGAGTTCATTTACAAATTGTACTGATTTGGAACAGATTTTTTTTCCACATTCTACCTAGTTTTTCAGTAAACAGGTATGGCTTTGGAGAATCAAGTCAATGGGTCTTTGAATCCAAAGGAGCATGCTAATATGAACCAGGAGGCAACATGCAGGTTTCACCAAGTAACGAGCGTGGCCAAACAAAGCTGCGGATAGTGTCTGAACCTCTAGAGTTCAGTATCAGAATTTATGCAAAAGGACCCACTTGTAAACTGAAAATGTATCCATTAAAATATTTTTTCTAATATTTTTTAAAAAATTATTTACTAAGAATTTTATATACTAGAAAGTAAGTTCACAAATGCTTAGCAATTTCCAAAATTTGCTTCTAAGTTAAAATTTAGCAATTACTACCACATATATTACTACTACTACATAAAAAGTTTTAAAGTCTTTATATACTTATGTTTTATATATTTAGTCTGTATCTACAGTGTTCCCATGCAATGAGTCATAGTACTTCAAAAAGCTTTTATTTACCATTCTCCAAATTCATAAACCTAGTTGAGATTATTTCTTTTCTGAAAAAATTACAGTTCAGATCAATTTTCACCATTACAGAATGAGTCCACCTATCTATCATTTAATATACAATTTGACTCCCATAATGAGATTTCAAAATGTCAGCAGAGAAGACACTATTACTCACTATTACTCTGGAAAGCAAGTATCTAATTTGAATTTCTGCCAGGTAATTCTAAAATTGGCTGCTTGTGAACAGCAGATAATTTTTAATTAACTCCCAATACTACATGAAGCTGAATTCTTCACTACTTATGCATTTCTAAATAGGTCTGCATTACAGCCTCAAAAACAAGAAGTGTGATCAGAAATCTGATATAGGCTTCTTAAAGAGCAGAACAAGCTACTTAACATTCTGGTACTCCTGCAGTTTGATCTAATCCTCAATGAATTGTACAAATGGCAAAATATTAATTATGGACATATTTTGCTTCATTACTTATGCTTCATCCAAAAGGTAATGTTTAAGAAACAAACCCCTCATGCTTAATTCTCTGTCATCTTTTTGCTAATTATCACAGCAGGAGGGAAGCACATTTAAACCAAATCAGCTGACTCCCACTGTTTGCAGCCTCTTAAACATGTGTTCTGCTTGTAAGCTGTACTTAAAGCAGGTATAAAGGTCATATTTGCATAAACTCACACTCCTAACACTGAAATATTTTATGATTTTTAATTTCAATTACAATCTCTCTCATCTGGATTTAAGTTCATTATAAATGAAGTTTGTGCCTCCTCTCAATGGAGAAATCTTTCTAACATCCTTCCCCGCGGAAGTATCTAACCAGGGTATCATGTTTTGCACGGAATCGTTGAGTCCATAGACACATATTCAGGGAGATGCATATTGTTCACCAGCTGGTGCAGTTACTCAGAAGTTGTGATGGAAGGCTGAACTTCTCCAGGGGAAGCTCAATACAGGGGACTGACTCATCAAGGTCCTTGGAAATGTCCCTTGGAGGAGTCTCTCTCTACTCTTTCTATAGGATGCTGTGGAGATCAGCCTCACAACACAAACCAGTAAAACGTCCTCACTCTATTACCACTTCTATGCATTCCTCCATCCATAGACTGCCCACACCTGGGGACAAAGACTCTGTGCACTGATGGAACTATCCATCAAGTTAATATAGCAATTGATTTAGACCACAAGGATAGGAAATCTGACTGGAAATGGATACAAATGTTCATATAGACACCAACAACATGGATGTAGTCCTTTTCCTAGCAATTATCTTTAAGCTATTTATACCAAATTTTTCCCCTCTTTTTTGAGAGCCAAAGTAACAGGCCACAGTTTTAGAGATGAACAACAAAAGCACACACAGTACAGCATAATTCATCCCATAATACTAACTCCTTTCTTTAGGGAACAAGAAAGCATCAAAACAATGAACTAGCCATATGCCAGAAACATGAGCAGCATCACATCATTTTAACGTAACTGTAGTACCCCTTAATTGGTCATTAATTCAAAGTGAAACATTAATGCTTTTGTTCCCCACTGCTGTAAAATGTAATAAAAATTATTTTGTTTCTTTTCTTTCCTCTTACATATATTCTCTCTACTTTTTGAATCAAACTATTGATCTAAGATTTTTGCAGGACATTTTGTGAAAAAAGTCTGCTTCATTCACAGCTATCTGAAAAGGCAAATAAGGAACAAAGGTGGATTTTTTTTCCCCCTTGGTCAAGCTGAAACAATCATTGCTGTAACTTTGAACAGTACTGTAGCTTCTTTATGTTAAACTGCTTGCAAATAGCTGTCAGAGACGTGTCAAAATAATACACTTGGTTATTAAAGCACACCACAGTTTGACTGCAGTAATTATACATAGCACAAAGACAATGAGTTCCACAACTGGCTATCCTGCCTCTGCACCACTTGGAAGCAAGTGGCAGAAAGAATTTTTGGCTAATGTTTTCAAGAAACTTATCAGCTACAATGGGCTATCTCAGAGCACAAGACAAAGTTCATGAAGTCTTTTCCCAAAGAACAGCAAGCCAACAGAATTAAAACAAATAGAAAACCCCGTGCTACTTTTTCTAGAAATCATCTAGCTGTGAAGACAGAGATGAAGATTAAAACAAAATTAATTCCTTCTAAACAATTAAGCACAAAGAAACCCCATGATATGGTCAGCATTGCTGCATGGCAGGTTTACAGTACCATCGAAGTGTTTTGCAATTATTCGTGTTGAAGACTACAAGCTAAATCTTTGCCTGCTATTGATGCATAGATGAGCATCATTTATAAATTTCCTGCGAAAACCTAGGATAATTCCATTAGTTCCTTAAGAAACATAGTCTGGACCTTTAAACTTTACACTTTGACAGCAAAGAACAAATTCGTACATCTACATGTATATGTGAGTATATATATTTATGCAAGCGTGAATGTATATATATTCTATATATGTATAAAATAATATATACACATACATACACTGGACATTTTCTTTAACTGTCTTTTCTTGTCTGTCTGCATTTAAATACATTTCTTTTGAAGCTTGTATTCAAGCCTCTTACTGTAAGCATTCATTTAATGAAAGAAACTACAGACTTGTAGAGGTATAACCCCCTCAAGCTCTGTTCTTCGCGAGCAACCAGAACAAACAGGCACAGAGCACTTCATCATTATGCTACAGATGTGCATTGGGGGAACACACGAAAAGTGAAAAGCAGTATTTTCTTTTGCTACTACACAAATTATCAGTGTCTCCCAATATTCTGTAAGTTTATACTAAAACCAGTATGTGCCAAATAGTCTTCAGCTGCCCTAGTAAATCATTTGCAACTCTGAAAACACCAGCAATATTACAAGCAGCATTAGTATAATGATGTCTAGAGAAAAAATAATTATGATGTATTTATCCTAATTCAATCCTTTTGTTTATATTCAAATCTTTCCATCTGAACACAAGACAATCTCTTTCTAAACTTTGTGCACAAGGTAAGGCATACCACAGAACCGACCAGACAAAGTGCCTCAGTGAAAAACAGCATTTTTGTTGTTAACGTTGCAGTGGTCCTACAGTTGATTCTCTCCTAACATACACACAGGCAAAACATCACATATTTTTGCCCTATTCTTCCTAACAGCCATATGCTATATGCACACAAAATCAGGCAAATTTCCCCTTTGGAGTTACAGCCATTCAGTGTTGCTTTGTGCACCTCTTGTATTTGCTTTGGAGACAAGCTCAACTCAAGCCTATCTGGCTTGGAAACCAATGCAAGCTAGAAGCATATACTGAGTTTTGCACTGGATGATTACCACAGAGACAAGATTCACAACAACAAAAGACATGGCATATAGTGGCTATAAAAAATGCCTGCTGCTGCTGCAGCATATGACAAGATCCATGTCTCCACATATTTTTGTTGACACAATAGCCACTATCTAGAAATGATGGTGCAGGTGGTACAGCTTTGTTCCACTCCACTAGTTCAGTTCCACCGTGGTTTAAAATTATCCAGTCTTTAAGTGTGGAATTTACAGAAACAAGGATTTTTAGCACCAATGGTCTCACCATTAGCAGACTACATGAGCTTACACCACAGATCTTAATCTGTCTTGGTGAGGTGTTGGGAACTGTGCTCGGATGGCTCAGGACTACAGAGCATAAACAGATCCCAGTAGTGCCCTTTAGAGGGTGGGGCCTAAGGTCTGAAAAGGGGAAAACCAAATTAATTGCTACATCACCAATAAAGTCTGGCGTAAAATAGTGGCTCTCACTCCAGGATTACACTCGTTGAAGTGGGATATCTGGTCACTCTACTCGTGTCATCTGTGCCTACTCCATCTTGATCCTTACAGAAGGTCTGACAGTACTGCACAGTGGAAAAACATATTAAACTATCACAGGGGATGCATACATGTTTTACGCTTGAATAATTACTACCATTTAAGCACTACTAACATAGCAAAAGTTGTTAAGTGAAAGCTGGAAACAGGTTTTACAGCTCAGTGGGAAACAGAGTACCACTTTAGGCAAACAAGAGGGTCACCATGTCTTGTACAAGGTCTTGTAGTACAAAAAAAAAGTTTAAGGAAACACTACACTGGTAATAACATTTAAGTAATCGCCATATTCTGATGCACCTAAAAGTGCTGCCATACCTAGGCTGGTGTAAAAAAAAAAAAAAAAGCTGGCATAAGTTTTTCACTGCAAAAGTGGTGATGATTCCATCATCATCATCATCGCTCAAAGCCTCATTTATTGGGAGGTAGGAACAAAGTAGGTCAAAGAAAGCAATGAGTGATGAGATATTTATTAAGACTGCATCATAAAAGTGACAGAAGCTATAAATTAAAGAAAGCTTTAAAATTTTTTTCAAGCTATTTTAATAATTGATTCAAGCTATTTCTTTTTTGGAATGAACAGTCAACAAAGGAAACTGCAGATATTGGCAAAGTGAGACTGGCAAATTAAGAGTCTTGTTTGTTTACCAGGAAAAAAAAAAAATCTCCTTCAATTACTACCAAAATGAAATTAGCAATAAAAATGCATATTTGCAAGAGTATGGTCATGTTAATTATTAATCCAATAAACACTAACTGATTCCTGCTATGAAAAACCTGATGCATTGCTAAATCTCTCTCTGATCTTCTATTTCATCCACTTGTTTTAACTGAAGCAGGTCAGAAAGGGCTTCTTTAAGCAGCTGAGCTGACAGATCTGACGGGTGGCAAGTATCTGGGAGGGGTAGAAGTGGGGACAGATTTGTGTCTGTCTGCAGTCAGACACAAATTTATGAACAAGTTGTGAATGAAATGAAACAGATAAAACAGAGCACTCAGCATTTTATTTAGCCATGACAAAGAAGGATGATGATTTTCAATGGTGCTTACTGTTGTATTGACACTCATGTGTTCATTAAAAAGAAAAACTTAATTCTTTAGGACCTAGGTATCAGGTAACACTCACACGGGGAATCAAATCTCTCTACCAGGGTGGCTAGTTTCTGTCTGGAAGGCAATGGGAGTCTCTGTTGACAAGATTCTTGCAGTGTCATCTTCATCTGGATTGTGAGACACTATCCAGACTGTTACTCTGCTCAAATCTCATAACCCAGCTGGCCCATGGTCCTACACAGCCACTTCAGCACATGCATAATCCATTGCTTTTGTCTTAACTATATAGGACCATTTTGACACCCATAGGAACAGTTTTTATAGTCTATTTACAAATGTCTAACCTATATTCCCTTTGACCTCTTCTGCAGCAGGAACTCTCTGGGACACTCCACCCAGGGCAATAATTTAAGCATACAAATTGGACGAGACACAGCAGGAGCTGGCAGGGGGAATCTTGAGAACAGACCAAAATTCCCACCTGGAAAGATCTTGAAGCCATCAGTCAAACAGCTCACCGTGAAGGTGGCTGGGAGTCCTGCCAGTCACCCAGATGCAAACTACTCCATTATCTCCTCTAGGCAGATGACAAACCAGGCAGTTCCTGCATCGCCTGGCTAAGCAATTAATGGCTTACATGCATTGAGTATGCATACAGGCATAGTCCTGATATCCAGTTACAACACTGTTATAACTATAGAACAAAATTTTCTTTCTTACAACTCAAATCCCATAGCTCTTGCCACACTTACTATCTCCAGATCCCAGTGGTATCTGTCAGAGCTCTGGTGATCTCTAATTGTCTGAAAGCCTTACAGAGAGATCATTCAGTACATTCCCATCTGAAGAAAAACTACTATGAGAAGTAACCAACATGGTAAAATGCATATGCTTCCTTTAAGGCTTGCTATATTGTGAATGACCTTGACTCTTTGCTAGACACCAAAATAAACAGTTTTAGAGAAATAATCAGTGTTCCATCAGTCACAGAATAAATAAAAGTGACTAATGCAGAGGAGATTATTTTGCTTGTGCTCAGATCAAGTCTGCATATTAATCCTAAAGCTCAGCAGAACAAGGTTAACCTCAGTGGTGAATGAGGGTGATCTTTCATAAAAGCAAGTCTCCCTCCCAAACAGAGTAAGAGAAGAAAAGCAATGCTCTCAAGAAAAAAAGCTATAGGTTCTCAGAAGATGAAGAATCCTTACATTATATCCAGAGAGCACAATCTTGTTCTTTCCAATACTTTTTTTTGGTTAGGAGAAATAGAAGAAATGTCTGCTGCTTTGATTTTAATGGCATAGTTATGCTCTTCAAAAAGCCGTTCAAACTCACTGGACCACTGATGACAAAACCATGTCACAAAACTGCTTTTTTTGCTCTCTCATAAAGCAGACATATAGTCTCAGTATATTTCAATTCCTGACCAGCAAAACTTAAGCTATTAAGCTACTTAACCCACCTGCTTTTCCTCAAGGGTTGCAGACTAACACACATGACATTTAATAGAAATATTTGCAACCATACTCAAATAGATGGGTTCAAAACACTGAAAATAAAACTACCCTTTCTTTAGGCTCTCAGGCATTGTTAGAAGGCAAAATGCTGCTGACTGCAAATGAAGGGCCTGATATTCATGTCCTTTACTTATCAGAACTATAAACCCATTGACATGAACACAATTAGTATGATGTATTTTAATATATAGAAAAAAAAACCCTGATCCCTACAAGTTACTGAGTGTACACAGAGTGCAAAGTACATCCAGGGTAGCTGGTAGCTGCTAAGGACATTACATTCAAGGCATCCTGATAACATGTAGATACAGACTAAGCCTTAAATTTGCATTTCCTTGTGTGTATTAGATGATATTACCAGCTGAAAATAGCATAATTGCAGTATACTGCATTTTAATTAAAGATATACAAATGCAAATTATAACTGAAATGAATAATTACAGAATAATTACTATTCATCAGGAACATTTACTATTCTATTTCACTTGTTATCTGAGAAGTATTAAAAATGAAAAGCTATGGAGCCTTGCAAGGTAGAAATAACACAATCACATTTTTAACTAATTCAGAGTTCTCATTCCTTAACTCTCTGAAACTAAATTCTAATTAAAAGGTTTTACTACCAATTTATTACTCAGATCCCAAGTTCCTTTGCAACACATTCATCTTAAATGAAGGATCTCCACAGACTGCAAGATCATCATGGAAATATTTCCATGGCATCATGAACAGATGATAGTTGTGAGCAGAGGCCACATATCAAACTCCAATGTGATCAGTTCTCTGCAGCTTTTAACACAAATGATACCTGGGAAAACCTTGACAAAGCACTACTGAGCACCTTATGTGTCACTGACAGGATAGACATTCGTCAATAAAAGAGCTACTTCTCCTACAGGACTTTCAAAGTGGCAATGGGCTACTACTTATTCTCTCCCCTAAAAGATCCGCTCTCTCTTTATTTTTTTCCTCCTAACTCCAAAGAACCTGTACAGTACAAGGGAAGGACAGAGCAAATATTTAAATCAGTATTGGGATTTTTATCAAGCTGTAAATAATTGTATATTAATTTTAATTAAAGACAAAAGAATCAATTTTCATAAGCTACTAGAGAGAGATTAAATATGGGGCAGATTCAGACTGGAATCACCAATGAGAACCTAAAGACACCTAAACTAAATTAACCCAGATCTGCATCAGTGGCAATTAATTCAGAATCTAGCCTACCAGATAATAGAATAGGTTAAAAAAAAAAAAAAGAAAAAAGAAGAAGAAAGAAAAAGAAAAAAAAAAGAAAAATGTTTTAGCTGTATAGATCTAGCCTTGTAGGCAATACATCCTACAATTTGGTTTGGCTGAGATAGAGGAAAATTCTGGAAACTGGTAGATGGAATATTTTAAAGTTCCTGTGCTTTTGACATGAAAATGATATATAACATCGGTCAACTACAACTACAATATAATCTCAAAAATTTTATGGTTTAACGTAATAGTTAATTTTCTATATCTACTAGTCTGAATCAAATGCCTGAAACACGCTTGCTGGTTTTGATGAAGCTGGTTCATGAAATGTCCAGGTTTATGCTTCAAAGTTTCTATTTTCACAAAAAGGCTAAATAAATGAAAACTCCATGATGTCAGAAATATTTTAAATCTGAGATTAGTATATCCAGAATTCTTTTTACCTCCTTTATTTTAATGCTTTCTCCACTTTGGAAAATCACAAGTATTTCTGAAACAAAAAGTTTTCAATTACCTGAGAATAGGCCTAAGTATGAAACCTTTCAATTGGTGGAAAAAATTAAAGAGTGTTTTTTCCCCTTTGTACATTGAGTGACATGATTCATAAACACCCGGAAACCTTTTTGGTTAAATTTTGCAGTGTTCTTATCTTCCTAAAATCCTAAGTGGAAAAACAATGCAATACCACCTTCACTGGTTGCTGTAAGTTTATACAACACAGTTGTTTTTGAATATGAGAGAATAACCAGTCACCAGCATGCTGGAGTTACACTGTGGGGTTTTCAGGGTTTTTTTGTTCTTGTTGTTGGTTTGGTTCCCCGCCCACCCTGCCCCCAAGAGCACTATTGTTTTCAGCTCTCACATAATCACTAGAAATCCTAAAATTTTTAAATAGCTTATAACACCAATTAAATGCCTGTTTGCAAATCGAACAACTTTTCCAAAACACACATTTTCACATGACATGATGAGACAAGGACCATTTTAATTTTCTTTAAATACTTACTTCTCATTGCTCAGTGACCATGAATGGTGGACATTTATTTTACTACAGTCACCTAAAACGTAAGCCCTTTAGCTTATTATTTCTTGCTCTTATTTCTTATTAAGAGTGGAATTATGCTCTATGTTTGGGTACCCAGACCAGTCAGGCTACTCAACTGCTTAACTGTGGGCATGTCAAAGCCTGTTTGTCGCCTAAGGTCACGCACGTTGCTCTCCCAGTGACGGATATGCATCACTAGAATTCTAATACTAGACCTTTGCCACTAGAAAAACTTCTGGTAGGCAGACAATGATACACAGCTATCTAACACAGGTTCTTCTGCACACAGTACTGATACATAGAGAGATTGCTGCTGTGGTCTGTAAATCACCAACACGTATGATGCAAAATACAGTTCTAAGACCTAACCGTGAGTAGTACTATGCTTAGAGAAGTAAGTACATTAAAAACACACTTTGACTTATTTGGAACACCAGGAGATAATTATTTCCCTTTCTTATTTGTTATTCAGAAAATGGTATATGTCTCTGCATTAGGTTGCATGCTTATGCGGCACCCAAAGTGTTTTGCTTATAAAATTTGCAGCAGCTTGTGGTGACACCATGATCTATTGTGACATGTTGCTTCAGCTTGAAGGATGCTTAATAGAAGAAACTGAGATGATAAAATATACTGTTTTAGTCCCTCTCACAATCAGAAAGATTAAATCATAAAGAAAAAGTGTAATTTACCTCAGATGTATATTGAAAGGGATATTTCTTGGAAAAAAGAAAACAGAAAATGACTCTTTGTAAGTGCAAAGCAGCAGCATGTAGTCTGTAATTACTCTGTAGATGCCCTTCTCAGTGAGAAAGCACATGATATTTATATTTGAGTATTTTCAAGATGATGTAGCACACTAAGTTAAATTGGAAGATACCATGTAATCTGTCAACAAACATGTAAAACTAATTCTTACAAAGGATATACCTGAATAGGATAATTTTCAATGTCAGTCATTCCCTGCACAGCTAAACCACTTGTTTATTTATTATTTTTTTTAATTGTATGCTCAGTACTGGACATTTTAAGTGAAACCACTGCCTCATTTCATTTATATTATCCCTTGATTCCAGTGACAATACATGGTGAGAGGAGGTGGAGAGAGAAAAATCAGCGTGCAGTTTCGAGCTTTCTAACCTTTCCCATAATCCACTTAAAAGACAGAAGCATGCCTTTGGTGCATGTTATAGTCAGAACAGCAGTGGAGCAGACATAATGGCACATAACAGACACAGATTCCGATTCTGTTGTGGTAGCTACAGCAACAGCTTTATGATGAGGAAGCTCTCTTCACTTTTTCATTTGCATTAATCCTCTTCTATGCTTAATTTAGTGCTTCAGTGATACTTGTAATTGTCATTACCTTTGCCTGTCTGATGTTGTAGCTGGATCTACAGTCCCTTCTCAGCGATGCACAGTTCAGTATTAGTAAAGGGCATCAAGCTGATCCTTCCTTTGCGCTGCTTCTCTCCCTGCTTCCAGTCACACTAGGGAAGCCACGTGCATCAGGCTCTGTTCTGCTTTCTGCTGTTTAAAGCAGCCCACATCTACTCTTTACAGAAAGCTGCTTACAGGCTTTTCAAAAATGATGTTACTGAATATATTCTTATATGCCTAATTTACATACAGTTTGTACTACACTGAATTTCTCTCCATTACCTTGGAAAATTGAGAGATGACTAAGTAGTTCTATTAATTGGCAAGTGTGTTCAATGTTTTCAAATGTTGCTACAAATGCTGTTCTTTTCCACTGTGAAAACAAAAGGCTGAAATGCCTTTCCTAAGGCTTTTGGTTTGAAGGGCACACTTTCCTGGAACAAGAAACCCGTCACTTTGAAACAAAGCCTGGACAAGCAGATGTAGCACAGAACTGTCCAAAACTGTCTTCCTTTGCAGCCACAGTGCCAGGAAAAATAGGGTGCTCTAGTTGTGCAGTTCTCTGAGTAGAAGAAAAGGGCTGGGAGATCCAGATAGCATGATTTCCCTGATTCTTCACCATCAGTCTTAACATGAATTAAAATATCTGAAATGCTGTCAAGAGTGGCATGTATTACAAAACCTGTTCCTCCTCTGCCTGCTTCCGCGTGTCTTGTAAATTCTGCTTCTGCTGCTAAGGCAGGTCTGGCTTTAATGCTGAAAACAACATTCAAACCTTTGCTTCCAAATGCTTTTTTGTTGGCATTAATTCAGTTAATTCATAGCTGTAGAGACATTAAGTATGATCTGCCCTGAATAGATCACTGTTTTCAATGTTATTTTAGATACATTATTTCTATCTAAAACAAAAGAGGCTTCATGTCTGAAGAATTATCAGTCTACTAAGCCTATAATTGAGCATGAAATCCTTTTATAATCACAATCATCTCCCTCTATCAAACCCACTTCCCAAAATTCTTTTTGATATAAAGTAAGTACAGATGTGTTCCAATGCATAGGGCACAGAAAACCTTGAGAGAAAAAGTAAGTATAATGTCATGCTGACAGGCAATCGAATCAATTAGAGAGAACTTGTCCAATGGCAACAGGTCAGATGATGACTCTGAAACATTACTCATATTACTTTCTAATTACATATTCAAAACACCACTTCAGTGATAACCTGAACATAAGTCTTTTTGTGAACTGTACAGAAGATTAATCAGTATATTAAGAAGCATATGCCACATACCTATACAGACAATAATCCCTAATAAGCAACAATTTTATCACAAGAAAAAAAGGAAGAGACTAGTATTTGGAACATGATTATCATCACCCTGCAGATCTGTATCTACTAGCACCCCAGCTCCTTACATAATCCTCCATCTTCCCCTTTCAACTGATTTTCTGCTACACTTACGAGCACAAGAAATATCTTACCATTTCATTCAGGCTTTTACACAGGTTTTACACAGCCCATACAGTTGTGTAGGCTTCTATAGCTATAGCTACTCTGCACACACACGATAACTATCAGAATTGCGTTATGCAGTTCCCAAAACAGGAACTGATAGAATCAGAAAAAAGACAAAACTGGAAAGGCATATAGTATGTGTTATATTGCCTTGATCTCCTGGAGGTCACAGCAAGAGAACACAGCTCTACTAAGGGGATGGATATACAAAATTAAATTTTGGGAGAAAGTCTTTGGGTCACTTCTGGACTCCAGCACATTTTTTAGTTAACTGTATTTCAACTACACTACTTTGACTTTGGAGCAAATCATCTGCCTTGCTATACTCTAATTGGGTCATGCAGAAAACAACCAAAAGCAAGACCTTGCTGAAAACCACATGCATCTGAAAGCAGAACCTTCTGACTACACAAATAGAATAAAAACATATTAGACAGAACAGAATATTAGATTGGCATTTTATTTTGGAAATGGGCACTGTAACATTAAAAAAAGTCTTTTTACTTTCTACTTATAATTTTTAATTGCATCAAATTGCCAACAGTTTAACTGCATCATAAGACACTGAGCTACATTAACCATATGGTGCTAGTTTGAATCACATAGTAAAACCCTTATTCTCACTGCCCATCACTTTAAGACAGTGGCACACAAGCAAGCATGAAAAAATATTTTTGTTTGATGGGCTTTTCTTTTTTGTTTTAAATCCACATCCCATGCATCTGACACTTTCTGTGAATTAAGTGTCAGGAGAGAGCAGAATCTAACACAGATTATGATCTGAAAGTATACTCGAATAAGTCATATACCACTTCTTCAGTTACCCACTTTAGAAAACAAATTCAAATAACACCCCTGTGATCAAATGTTGCAAATCTGTTTCAGTGTTTTTGATTTAATTAAGAATTAAGAGATTGTATTTTGACTGAAAAATTAAAGCCAGACTGTGGCTGGACCTTACTCGATCGGGGGAAGACTAAAAAAGACTGCATGAGAAGAAAAATAAGCTAGAAAGGAGTTAAATATATTTAATTAACCATTAGGAAAATGCATCAGGAAAAATGGTATTTTTTTCTGTCACTTGAGACCCCCACTTTGAGACTTGAGACCCAGGATTGCAATAACTCTAAAACATCTATTCAACTAGAATGTACTGGTGTATGGACAGGTGATAAAAATCATCAGAAAATCTTCAAACCCTCTCTATGCATATTAAATCTATGAGAAAATTAAATCAGGGATTTATGTAGAGCATGTGCATTATGTTCACACTTTCCACATTATTTGCATGCTTTCGTATCACCAAAAGTGGTGGATTTTTTAAGATTTGCAGCAGTATATTTGAAGCAGAGCATATTAACTTTGAGTCCACTGAAGCCAGTGAGATGTAGCTCCTGCCTTGTGCACTGAAGTTTTGCCAGTGGTTCCAGTAAATGCAGCATTAATCTCGTTATTAGACAAACTAATATTTGGCCATTTAAAAAGTGGTCTGTGCTTCAGCTGCAGAGTAAACCCAGGTGATTTCCAAAAAGCCCTGTCCACAGATTAATGGGAACCTATACACTAATATACTTCACTGAAGAAGAGTACCACATCACTCAAACTCTGTATGGATATTCTCAACGCAGAATGTCATTCAATATCAGGAAGAGCACCAATGACTAGCCCTCTTCTCAATCTTTCAAATACTCTCCTGAAAGTTGAACAAGCCTTCCCCAGCTGTGTTCCCCAACAAATAAGTCAGTCACGAAAGAAAGTTGGTATTTAGATATAACACATCTTTCCTAATAATCCATTAAATATAATGGCTATGGTTTACAAGAGAAGTGTATAATTATTCAGCAGTGAAATGTGATGTACTGTGGATATATGGAAAATTCCAGTGAGAAAGGATTAACTTGACAGTGTGAGAAAAGGCATGACGCAACAAAACACCATAGTATACATACAGTATGTCTTGTCAAGGAAAGAAGTACTTTATGCTCCTTTCACAATTTATACCAAGTTGTCATCATTAAAGACTGAAACAGAAATAATTAGATTCTCATGCAGTCCCGAAAATTTCTATATGCTTTAGGATGCAAATTTGCAGTGAGGGCCAAAATTGCATTACGGCCATAGCTGCCACCTATCATTAACTTAAAAGGCTCTCTGGATACTAGCACATGAAAGGCAGGGAAGCGAAACTCAAATTCAATGGGTGTAGCTGACTGGCGAGTCTATAGTCAGCATGGTTTGTTCCTGTTGCTACTGTTTTTACTAAAGTTGTAAAGCATTTGAGGTTACCAAAAAGAAATACAAAGTCAAGGTTATTTTAAAACAAAGCTTGGTTAACAGATTGTGAGAAAGTTAAATCACAACACCTAGTTTTAATTAAATTGTACTTGAGAGAGCAAATGGTTAAAGGTTTTGTCTGTGCTGGTTATTTAAAACATGAACAGCATGAAGATGTACAGAAAAATCTACCTGTAATCAAGATGCAAGTTAGATATTAAAGTACAGTACTCACCCTAACTTAAAATAATGCTCAGGGTACTGGGTCTGTCTAGGAGTCCAAAGAAAGTTATTTCTGAAATATTACTCATCTCACAGCATTATAAGCAACACAGTACAAGATTACAGAAAAGCGTAAAGGCCAAACGTTTTCTTACACTCTATGCAGAGTCAATACTGTCATGTTCCCACTGTTCAAATTAATCAGGCATTTATTGATTTATCCAAAAACAATGCTTGCCCTTGTACTTGCACTTCTAAGTCTTCATAACGCATAATCTGTGTTATGTACTTCTACTGAAAGTTCAGATACTTGTTTTGAAAATCAAAACCATACAAACTGAAGTGCAAATAAATATTACTTTTTCATATTCATTGGTAATCCACTACCACTAGTGGGTAAATACCAATGCTCTTAATCATACTGACTAGCACCCAGTCCATGCGATACACAGCTCACAACTTGATAATCAAGTCTCAGACTATCAATCAGAATAAATTGGTCATACTCATTTCAACTTAATTACTAAGTTGAACTGACAAGACTGCAGTGACAATAAATGAAAACATCAATAGTTAGACACTGGGAGAACATGCATAAGAACAATCATACACCTGCAGTTACAGGATATTAAATATACCTTTGAAAATGCGGGGGGGGGGGGGGGTAAAAAAAAAAAAAAAGGAAAAACTTTACACCTACCTCTATCTTTGCTTGGACATAGATTCTTATGCTCTCGAAGAATTGATCCACATTACTATGCAATCATTCATCCTGGGAAGAGGTCATGTCCTCATGAGCTCAGGTGACCTGGAACAACATTAATAAAACAGTTCAAGGTTGGATTTATTTGTGGCAAATTTCAAACTGAAGTATTCTCTGTGTGTAGCACCCAGCTTTGGAGTTAAAGGTATTTCAGAGACTCTTTAAATTTGGATATTGTTAAAGTAAAAACAACTGGTTTTGTCAATAAATTCAAATAAGACCTACAATAAAAATGTTTGTTGTTTATTAAATCTGCATAACATTAGAATAGCGGTATTCTTCTGAAATAACTGTTGGTTTCTGGAATATTCAAACAGCTTTTTCTGTAGTTTAGTTACATTAATATTTTCAAAGAAAACCTTAATAGTACAGGCTGGCTGTTCTTCAGTATTAAAAGTAATCAATTCTCTACTTGAATGGAAATGACTAGTATATTCATATATTGTTTACTATAGGCTAACAAATGTCACACTTACAGTGTGACTTTGGTTATTTATGGACAATAAGTGTTCCCAGGAAAGATATTTCAAGACCGGGAATCCACTTAAGCACCACAAGAATGAATAATGCATTTCAAATAGACGTATTTGACACAATGAAATGAGCTGGTTCTTGACTGTCACAGCTAAGAGGAATATGGACATTTGAATTTGTATCTTAATTTTTTATTTTATTGAAACAGCAGCCAGTGTACCACATCTCAAAACCCCTTTCTGTCTTTCTTAGCTATGAAATATAATTGAAGCACTGATGGTACAAACTTTAAAACAAGTTGGTAAAAACAGACTATTAACATTATCATGCTACATATAATAAATATATGCTCTGAAAGACATTAGTATTGAGAACATAAATACACTACAAAGATCATGGGGTTTGTAGAGCTTATTCTAAATCAAGAAAATGACATAGATGATCTAGGAAGGCATTTCAAGGTTTCTACTTGTGAGTTAGACTTAATGAAATAATCCCTGACAACACTGATGTTATTTTACACCACAGGTTCAAGTATATTTGCTTTACATGCTCAAGGCTGATGACTAATTTTAAATGCTGACTTTTATAGCACATTACAGTGTTCAATCAGACAACAGCACACAACTGAGCAGATGGATTTTAAATCACACAACAGAAATCAGAAAGGGGGCATTCATGTGCAAGTATTATTACATCAGCATTGAAATTTATGACTGTGGAGATACGATGGGTTTTCTCTACACATTAGACAAAATAAACTGTGCAGACTGAGTTTTAAAGATATTTAATCACTTACTCTACCTTTTTGCACCTGGTAATAATTCAGAAACTTTCCTTCTCCTTAATTTTCTGTTTTTTGTTTTATTAAGTGCTGAAGTGAATTTTTAAATGCAAAAACTATTACAATTAATTGGGCTAACCTATGTGAGAAGCAAAAGATTCAACTTCCCCCAACCCAGTGAAACCTATAATCACACATTTGAGGGAACACATCTCAGCATATTTTATTACAGAAAGGATATCCCAAGCCCTCAGAACACTTTTTCCCTTTTAAAATAAAAGTAACAGAGTGCTGAGGCCATAACCATGGTCTGAATATTCACAGCAAACCAGACAATCTGTAAACAAGCAAGCAGACACTCTCAGCATAGCTTGGCAAACTGTCCAACCTGTATGAACTAGAAAGCTACTGTTGTTGAAATAATTTTTTTTTTCTACTACAACTGAGACACAAAGAAGATGCTTTATACTGAAAAATTAATGAAAGCATCAGCAAAATTGGCATAATTCCTTGTCGAAGGGAGATCTTCAATTGATTTCAACAACAGATAGATCACAGCTTTTGAGAGGAAACCTATGTAAAGGCACAGACAAGATTCCAAATCTGTTTTACAGATCTTTTAATACAATTATGTTAATGCCTTACTTCACCATCTCAGCAATATTAATAATGCCATGAATCAAAAAAAGAACCTCAAGTTTATAACTGTATTTCAAGGTGAATGGCACCTAGACAGACTTTGTGCAAACATTAGATAGTTTTAAGTAAGCCCCACGTCTATGTTAATAAGACTAGAAAGGAGACTGCATTGTTAAATACTGGACGCAGAGAGTCTATTTCTAGTACATTAGGAAGCTAGCAGTGTGAGCGTCCTTGAAGAACATTAACACTCACCAGAACAATGAGCCATCCCCTGCTGCAAAACTACATTCTAAGCATAAACAAATCAGTATAAAGGACTGTATGTGCATGGAAGAAAAGGAATCTGGGGGTTGAAACTCTGAGTTACCTCTGCAGTGAAACCATTCTGCACATTAGTAGACGTGCTGCAGAGAAACAAGCAGCTTACTCATGCTTTTACTCCACTGGTTCATCCTACAAAGTAGTCGTCGTAATTTGCATCTGTTCTTAAGGGAGTTGGGGGCGGGGGGAGGGAGGGGAATATAGGAAAAATATGTGAGCCGTTATCAGAAGCAGATTTTGATCATATAATCAGCTTACATAACACTGCAGCAAGCACTTGGGAAGCCCTGCAGAAAGACTTATAAATGATACCATGATAATTCTACAAGAACAGATAACTGGCATGATTCATACTGAAAGACAGACTGATTGCACAGAATACAATTCAATAAACATGAGTAAGAAGTGAAGGAAAAAATATTAGAAACTCTAACAATATAATAATAAGGTCATATGAAATCAGGAATAGCTTGAGGTTCATTTTTCTTTAGGAGCTTATAATTGGCTCTGAAGCTAAGACATACAGAGTCAGTTGTCATTGCGGTGTCTTTTCAAACAGTGACTTGAAGGTTATGTCAACCCTCTTTCAGTAGCATCGCAGTCCATGTACTGCTACTCCTACATTAGGAACTCTGTGAACTATAGTGAAGATTTTTCCACAGGAAAGACAACATAACTTAAATGAGACCTTACAACACTGAAAAGGCTCAGTTGAAACTGCTAAGTACTGTATCACGAATCATGGAGTTGAAATTTAAATTCTCTTGCTATGTCAAATTAATCTGATTTCAATTTTAGAAATTGTATCAGAAACTAATATCCAACAGGAATTTTGCTAGAATAAGGCCTATAAGGCCATGTGCGATTTGTCAGGTACCATAGCAAGTGTGTTAATAAATAATATTTACTTTATAAAATTCTTTAAAAGAATGCATTACCCAGACAGCTTGCTGACAGAGAGGGGAAGAAGGCAGAGAACATGAAAGGATCTAATACCAAAGCCAACATAAATTTGTACAGTAATAAAATAATAATGGTGAAAAAGTGACTTAATGTGGCACATAGATGAAAAGACATCGTGTCATTTCAAACATTGCTCTGAAAAATGTAAAATAATCTGCCATTTTCCAGTGCAAATATAAGTTGGTATCACTTTTCAGAGCAATTTATGAATTGCAACATAAATTGTAGATGAAGTATAAGCTGGTTACAAGACTCACAAAAGTAAAATGCTAACAGAAAATACAATTAGTCACACTAACCATGCAAGTATATGACAAATTATCGTATTTATTAGGTCTCCCAATAGAAGCACACAGCATACTGATTGATGTGTACACAGTTTACGGAGATTTATTAAGAGAGGTCTGAGCGTTTTGAAAGGGTATATGAGTTAGTTTGCAGTTTATACTTTCTCACCGTCTTGCGGCTTTTCTTGTTGCCCAGACTCATTTTGTTTTCACAGTGAATCCATCTCATCCACACTTTATACTGAACTGGTACACAAGAAGCACTTTACTGACTGTCTTATGGTACCACTTCAATAACTGCTACATTCTGTTGCTAATCTCACGGTTCGCATTCATTCTACCTTAATCCAGACTATATTTCACCAACAGATAAAATATATGTGCTTGCTATAGACCACTACAGATCCTTTAAAAGGATACTTTCTTAGTATAAAGTATCTCTTTCATCATAATGTTACCCCATTCTTAATTATATTGGCTTCATTATATTCATTTCCTGACTGACTGTTGAAAAAAAAATCATCTGGTTCAATAAAAAGCTTTTGGAGAACAATAACTGAAACTAAAATTCCAGTTGAGTCAAAGACATAAAAATGTGAAGAACTGTGTATATATGGTGATACAACATTCTAAATACAGTTCATCACAGAACTGCTTCCTTTCGCATTGCACAGCATCAGAAGAGAACATCTCACGCTGTCCAATAAACACCCTAAGCTTAGCCCAAATCTTCAAGCAAAATCTGGACATTGTACCATGCCTCATCACAATTTCATATAAGCTCCTTTGTGCTTATACAAATGTAAGTACACGAATTTAAAAAGGAGCAGTGATCTATACTTAAGGGTGTTTATTTGAAAGTAAAAAAGGATGACTGCATTTATTAAAATAATTCTATGTCCATGAGAAACCTCACTTTTCTTAACCTTACAATCTAAAAAGTTAGTGTTTCTCATTTTAATATTTAGTTCATTATTTTGCTAGATATAAGAAAAACAGCAAATGCATGTAGTTTAAAAGAAACGTGGAGGTGACTGCTCATTTGTGCTACTGATTTGAGACCCTAGTTATCTTCCTCCCAGTCTACGGGTGCTACTTCACTTCCCAAGTTTTAAAATGAGGCTGAAATATTTAAGTTTATTATGGATATGATCTGTATATTCCAAATAATGTAAAAACTAAATTGCAGCTCTGGGACGCAAAAGATTATTCTATGCTTCTTGTGATTGTCCTTAGTTAATACAATAATGTTAAATTTAAGCTAATTTCAGCATTTTAACACTAATATCAAGTATCTAATTATATGCCCCTGTGAGATGGGAGTCTATTTTTTAAGCTATTTTGAGGAAGTAATTTCATTGCCTTCATTTAGTGAAAACATTATTTTTCTCCACGATATATTTGGAAAGAGTTTTAAAATTACATTTAGTCCCTCATCTCCATCAGTCATAATTTATTTCTTCTTTTCAACATATTTATTATTTATGAAAATATTTTTCATTTACTTTATTAACTCATTCTGTTTTTTCCTCTGATCTGGCTTAAGGGGTTGTTTGGTTCCCACCCCCCATGCCTTCCTACTACCAGATCGACTTTCAGTCAGACTTGAGGAGGCAAGAATACTCAACATCCACTCTCATCTTGAGCATCACAGATTGAACCTGTAATGTCAGCAGTTCAGCAGTGAATTACTATTACAGAGGGAGAACACACCTGTCACCTCCATGAAGCAATCTCAACAGTTCAGTACTGAAGGGTTCTAAGGAGGACGGAGATCAAGGAACAAGAATGAGCACAGGCTCATTAAAATATGACTACTATACATATTTGTAGTTCAGATTCAATAGCTCAAATATTTATGTGTAGAAAAATAATAAAATACAGTCAGGTAGGTGGTGAATATTTTGAAGTATACTTCTGAGCAACCACTATGTTGTGATAAAACCAAATCATTTGGTGCCTAAGGTAAGAGAAGCCAGGACCTGATAAAATACCCAATGATCCTAATGAAAGCACACTTCCATGCCACTGCAGTACATGCTGAATTGACTTTTAACACTTCAATTTTAAGGGTCTACCCCTGTAAAAAGACTACACAAACTTGTATGCAAAACTAATGAAGCAGTTTAGACAACATAATTTGAACAGCTCTGAGCTTTTCAGGGTCCCAAACCCACCGTGCATATCTGGAAATATATCTTCTTCCCAGCAGTTTCTATTAGCATATTAATGAACATTTCACCCTCAGAGCCGTCTATGCTCAGAAGTTCAGCACAGCAACTTCCACTGAACACGGTTGTAGCAAGATTAATCCTTTTGCTTTTTGAATTCACTATGCAGCAGATAGAATAACCTTACATTGCATATTAAAGTCTTTGCATTATCAGGTACAACAAATGACTGGAAAATTACAATTTAAAGCCCTAATAAGGTATACACGGGAAAACAAATAAGGTATACAAATAAAATCCTGGGGTTTATAATTAGAGAAGTAGCTCTGTTTTTTATAGACAGATGAGGAGCTAGCTATGTCTAAGAGATTGTTTGCAATCCTTGAGTACAGCGTACTTATGCTTGCGCCAATAAATAGATCCAAGGTTAGGAGATACAGTGGAGCCTAGAGTGCTCAGAGCCTTAAGAATAATGTGGTAAGATTTATTAAATGATAAAAGGACAAGGCTGCCCCTGGGTGATGAATTGGAAAGAACAAGAGAAGATAATGAGCAAGTTTTGCTTGTTTCAGCAAAGCCATATTGATGTGTCCAAGTAATAGCAATGAAAGAGTGACTGTACAGACTAGCTGTTCTTGTCAGAGAAAGACAACTACCTACCTGCTCGGATAATACATCAAAAACACTTGATTTGACATACTTCCTCTTATCGTTCATCAGTGCTAGTCAACAGTGATTTTCAGAAAACTTAGGTCTTTCCTCCACTGCTGTCACATTACAACAGTAATTTACAGTTTACTTATTAACATATATTAAATTATTATCATCTTAACAGTAAAAAAGTTGTGTAGGCTAAGGATTCAGAAACAGAATACGCTGGAGAAAACAGCTTGCTTAGTGCAAGGGAGGTGTACTTCCATAAATTCATACTTCCAGAAAATTTTATTTTTTCAAGAAAAATCATCTGTCTAAAAAAGTAACCATCATTGATTTCAACACTTCTCCAAAAAGCATTCTAGAAAATGTATTTTAAAACAGTATGAACAGCTTACAAAAGGGTATTTTTCCTGAATATCAAAAGGAAAGACTGTAATATTTTTAACTGATTTGTCTACATTGCAAGGACAGTTAATAAAGAGGAGATCTGATAGCACATAGTTATGATTGAGACCATTCTTTCATTCACAAGGGTTCTGTAAGTCAAGGGAAGTAGTATTGCTAACTGCAGAAATGTTGATTATATAAGAAATACCTAGCTAAAATTTGCAGATAATTGTTTTCATTTTAATAATGCACATGGACACTGCCATGAAAATCATTGCCATTGGATCAATAGGAGATTGCAGAAATAATGACTGTTTCATTCACACTATAACATCTAGGTAGTCCCTACATTCTTTGTTGTAGGGACTATTTAAATACTTGAAGATTCATATTTAGAAGGAAATAAAGATACCTGAATGGGTATTCTTAATCACACCTCTAACTTCTGTCCCATTTTTTTTTCATCTGACAGTTTCAGTCACTAGTACGGAGCAGCTACTCAGCACAGCCACAGTATTTGCCTTCATTCTCTTAAGAAAAGAGTGTGTTCTTGATGCATAGTGCCCTAGGCTCCAGAGATAAGGGTCAACCGTTGGACATGAAGAGTTCAGCACTTATTATGAGAAAGTGCAGTTAGAAATCCAATAGCCCATGTAAAGACTCAAGATATCTGAACAAATGCCCTACTGTCTGTTTTGGATCCAGAAGAGAGATACATTTGGGGTCAAGACTTCCACTCCTTTCACATCAGGGAACACATCCCCTACCATGAGAGATCATTTCAGAAGAGACCAGTGGACTAAATCAGGGAACTCTCCTGTGGTTCTCACCCACAGTAATATGATACTGTTATCCCCAATCAATAGGTACTCACAGCCATGGCAGATTTTTTTTTTTAAATAAAATCCTGGGGTTTGCACTATAGTTAACCAGGTGTGTTACTAGAAAGATGTCTCTGAATAGGCAGTTGTATCAATTCAGTATTGGTGCATGCCTTCCATTCATTAAAGCTGGCTCCTGCATTTCTTACAGATATTTCCAACATGCTCTTCCTAATGATCCCTAAACAATCTCAGTTCTGCTTGTGGGAAGTTGAGAAAACATATTCGGCATATGAAAAAGTGCTCACTCTTCAAAACACATGCACCAATTCCATTAAGAACTTCTTCCTCATTCTTAACTCCACCAGACCCTTCAAACTTTATCCTTAATAAGTCACTTCTCATTCTGTTACACAGAAGTACCCTGAAGCCTGTTCATGCCTTCCAGACTATGTAGGCATCTTCTGCTGTATTTAGCAAACACTCTGAGCCTGCATTTCTAGTCTTTTGAAAACCTCCACCTCTCTGGGTCCTTTGCACAGCCCCGCAACCCAGTATAGCGGAAACTTTGCCAGTCTCATATTTCTTTATTCCCAGTGGCAACTCTGCAGGTCAGGATGAAGTGCAGAGATCCCACTTGCTCCTCACTTACTCATGAGCGTTAACTTGACAAACACTGGCACAAACACATCTGGTAATGATGGAGGAAGACAGGCAACATTTAATCCATCTCTTACATCCTTTCTTCAATAAGGTGACTCATTAATTAGACAGAAATGTTCTCATTCATTCAGCCAAATTTTTGTTTTAAGTGGTCAAAGTGCAAAATCACATTTTGAATGATGCATTTAAACAATGTAAAGCTAGCTAATGTTCAACATTGCATGGGGTTTGTATACATGTGTAAAATAAAACTAATCACTAGTATAAGACACTGTGATAGAGCCCTTGTGAGACCTTCGGAACACAAGTCTCAACACTGCAGTAGTAGTGCCATTTTTACCACAGCGGGTGTACAGTGTCGTGCAACAGACCACCCTGTTAAAGTTCATTTACTCACAGTCAAAGGAGTGCACATAGGAGTTGGAAAACAACAGGGCATATCAGCAGAGAATACACTGTTCTGTTTTATGGAACAATGTTTACATTATATAACAAGAGATTAAATATGTCAAAACAAAAGATGTGATAAATGTAAAATGCTACTGTAATTGCTGATGCTTTGAAACATTTCAGATGATTGTTTCATACTTAACTTTCAAAGCACTGAATGTAGAGGCAGATAAAAGGAAAGACCTTTTTCTTTCAATTAACTTTTAATATACAGAAGAGACAAGTCTTAGATTGAATTTGAAGGCTCCTGTATTTTCACAGCATAAGAATCCTGTTAAATTTTGATACTGCAATTTTGTAGGACATAAGGACTGTGAGACAGTAAATTACAGTTCAATACTATCAGAAATCTCTGCTTGACTACAGAATTGTGTTTTGCTGGACACTGGAAAAGTAATTTACTAATGTTTTCAACACATGCTGAAATTACGCATTTGAATTCAAAATCCTTTGGTACCCAAATGCTTTAGGAATGCCAGTTATGGAATTGTGGTGTACTTGTTTCAGGGACAACAGTCAATTTTTCTGTAGAGTATTTAGTCTGAAAACAACTTTGCAACAAAAAGAAAGTAACAACATAACAGGTATCACTACATCAGAGACTTGCTGTCCATAAATTTCTTCCTCCTCCTCTCCCTACCTCAGTGTGATCCTTTAGGCAGGAAATTTTCACCTAGTGATGGGAACGCAGCTAAACTAATTTCCCATGGAGAGGTGCATTATTTTTTTTACCTAAAACATTGAATAAGGGAAGTTTCTTTTCTTTGCTTACTTGAAGCTGAGGTAAACACTGTTGTAACACATATGCTGAGTGACAATCTGCTTTGGACAGTGTATTGAGTGCTATGGATCAATCTACTGATGCACTTCTGGCTTGTGAATATTTCTTCTGTTCACTCAGCAATGAAGTGAAGATTCCCATGAGAGCAGGAAGTGAGTGTACTGGGAAAGAACATATCAAAAGGAGCAGCCTCTGATGAGTAAGTTGAAGGTTCATGATTTGTCTGTGTATAGCCAGGTCTATTTTACTTTAGGAATAACATGACTATTGCACATCAGAAAAACAAACATGTCAGGCCACAATACCCCATGACATGAATTTCTTCCAAATAATGACAACTCATGTCTTAAATCCTCAAGAATGTCTGTTTAGGGGCATCACCATTACGATTTTATTTTACGTACTATTCAGGCTGCAAAACAGATAAATCCAACCAGCAGAAAATCTGTTCAGTCAGATTATTTGCAAACTACACACAGCCAGATCACTAACTCTGCATTCTTCAGCTGTCATTAGAGGTTTCTCAAGCTGACAAATATGATACCATAAATTGCTGTTACTACAGGTTCTCAAAGGCGAGTTGACATCTTGAGATTAAAATCAGAAGATGCAACTTTATTGATAGATAACATATTAAGCAGCATCAGACTCGAATAAAGAAAAGGATGTGGAAATAAATTATCTCAAACAAGATGAGCTGCTGCTGCTCAGCAGCCCCTGAACTGAGATGTCTTGTCTAAAGTACTGTGGGATTTTTTCTGTCAGTTCGTTACAGCATGGATATGCAATTTCATGTCAGAGGTAAGCAAAAATGTTTCTTGGTCAGTAGTTCTCTATTTTAAATTGTGACACCAAAAGCAATATTGTGTTTTCTTCAAGTTAGCCTTCTTCGGGAAAATAACACACAAATGAGCACATTAAGTTCATTAGGCACACAGGGTGCCCATATTTCTGATGAACAAGACATAAAATTATGTCTCACACAAAGGAGAAGTCAATGAGAACTTGGTATACATATGCACACGCATACATCATAATAAGGACACGCGGTCTGAATTTGGGCTATTCTTTTAAAGGTTTGCCAAGGATATTATGTAGCATTCTAAGAAGTTTCTACTATTCCTGTGATAAAAAATTCATGCACCTATTAAAAAGTCACTGAACATGGCAAAACCTTGAATATATTTACTCTCACGCTATATTCTATTCCCTCCCTTTTGCAAATGGAAAGCTGTGGTACACAAGAAATCTGCAGTGGAGATTTGGTCCTCAGTCTAAAAAGTTTAATGTAAGCCTTGCCATATACATTTTCCCTATTAAGGTACTTTAGAGATTGAGGATATGCAGAAAACTTGAATCCATTTTAACATGGGCAACCCAAAATACCCAGTTCTTTGAAGTCTGAATACCAGATGTATTCAGACACATTTTTAGTGCATGAGTATTACATACTTAACAGTGATCAAGCACTGAATCCATAAGTAAGCTCTAACTACTGCACTAGGGTTTTATTTAAATGTATCAAAATTGTTTCATTTATTTATCTTCATGTACACATACACTTGGATGAAGCACATGTGAATATACAAATTGTGGAAAGCCTCAAGGTGTACCCGAGGGAGCCATGTAAATGTTCAATGAAGTTTTTGTCCTTCCTCCTGACAATTCTCACTCCCCTCCCCCAAGTGAGCATCATGTCAAAGACATTTCAGATTTTGGTTGATAAAGCCCCTTTCTGCAGGAAACATCTCTAATTGAAGGGAAAACAGTTTCCTGGAGTGCATCAGTACTACAAGATTATAGAAGTATGAGCTGGGCAGAAATGTAAGTCTGTCCCAGGCTATGATGTTCATCATTAGCTGCTGCAGGAGCTTGTAACGTGGACACAAGTCATCAGATGCTCAGTTGTACTTCAACAGTAAAAATGGTAAACAAAATCAGTAACACCACAATATACTGTGTTACCAAAATTACACTGATAAACTGGGAATGACTGATTAGTCAGTTTGTACTCTGCTTGGTATTTTACAGAACTACATAGACAGCATGTACACAAATCTCTCATAACAGCTCTTACTCGGAAATGCAACGAGCTACAATTAAAAAAAATAATTTGCTTATGTATTCTTGGCATAGCAACACTGCAACCTGTCTTTGCTGAAGGCAGGCTGCCAGTACTTTTTTTTACATAATCTCCATACATGCCACCTGTCAATAACTCTCCAGAGACCTCTCATTTATTTCTAAAATTTCCAGCTATATCTGACTCATTAATTAAAATAAGGGATTAAAGAAAACTAGTGAAGAAACATTTGCCTTTAATATCACTTGACTGGAAACTAACTGATGAACTTCAGTGTTGCTAAGTTTTATTATGTTTTTCCATATTCAAGCTCCAGGTAAGAGTTTTAAGCCATAACTATGAAAATACTCAAGGTCTAACTTTTCATTTATTTATTTTACCTGCCTATGTAAACAAACCTTCCAAAATTTTTTAATCTTCCAAATTCAGTCCATAAAATTTAAAGACAATTCCAATCCACATGAGCTTTAGCAGATTACCAGCAGTAAAAATGTCAGGTGTCAATACAGCCAACTCTTCTGGTATAAAAGAAAGTCTCATATAATAGCATGTAAATGTTTCAATTTTCCCAACACCATCAGTTTGAGAATAGAAGATGTAATCTAGAAGACTGAGAAAGAAATGACAGAAGGGCATAACTGATGAGTCAGATGCACAAACAGCATACTCGGAAGGTCAAACTGGAACGTATACAGACATCAAACGTGAATTGTGAGTCCTGCTGTAGGGTTAACTTGACTTAAGAATGGTAAGCGAGGATGCATGACAAAAGACAAGTTGATATGGGTAGCGCTTTGACAATCTCTGAGTGAAACAACATAAGAATGGGCAGATGTAACAAAACAAAAAGCAGGCTGGTAAGGGAAAGGGACATA
>NW_010514060.1:92032-112245 GCF_000687285.1 Phaethon lepturus
CTTCAGCCTCCAAAAATATTAGCAAGATACTGAACGGAAGGATCATTCTCCCCTTCACAAAGCAAATTAGTATCACTTAAAATTGAAGGTAAGGTCTCCAGTAACTTTTACTCCCTCAAATACCTGCACAGGAAATGTTGGAGAAGGGAAAAAAAAAAAAAAAGTGTAAATGACAAGGAGGGGAAAGGATCTGGGTCAAGAAATACATTATCAGAGGGGAATGAACACTTGTTGAGCAGGATCAGGACACAGTTCAGGGAAGAAGGATTAACACTGAAGGAAGACCAGATATACTCCATCGACAGAGCACTGTGCAGGAGATTAAGCTTAGAAGATAATCACAAGCAATGTTTTGGTCAGAAGCAGCATGCAGCAAAATATTCATAAGAAATATGTAGAGGAAGTGTTAGGTACAATGGCACAAGAAATAGTTTCCAAATGACTGCAGGAAAAATTATTTTAACTATTCTTGTTTTAGTAAGTTTAAAACCAGAAAAGCTTTTAAGCTTTATATCCTGTTGAAACTTTCCAAACAGCAATAAACCGTGACCATATGCCAAAGTGAAAAGTGAAGCTGACTACAGATGCTACAAATAGACTACCAGTTTGATCTGCTACCAGAGACACATGCCATCGATTCTGCCAAGTTTAAGCTGGCATGTCACTACTGCCTTTCCTGCACTGGCAATATTTGTTTCCATTTGCATTACTAGAAATCTATGTAAAGGAGATCAAAACTCAAAGTGCTAACCTCTGCATAGACAGCCATGGCAGACTTCCATTTCCCTAAATCTAAATAAAAACCACAGACTTTTTAAAATTATATTAACAGTTACAAAGGCAAAGAAAGCAAATCAAAAATCTCAATTTTGTTTCTGCAGATACATATTTTCAGCATCTTGTGTGTAACACCTCTTACAAAAATCAAGACATCAGCATCACACAGCAAATCACCTACCGAGCTACAGGAAGAACCCAGGGCTGGTACAACCTCTGCCCAGGGCGTTGCCACAAGACAATGCCCTTACAGGGGAGACCCAAGCCTGTCCATCAGAACAAAGGCTGTACCATTAACAGCTACGGTACGACACAATCATTACGGACATGATGGAGCAAGGTATCAGGCTGCTAATATGTATCTATTCTGAGATAGCAAAATATTTAATCAATAACTTTCCATATACATTTTCCTCGAGATGTGTAAATCAACTTTATTCTGTGAGCAGTAACAACCATTTTTTAATTATTTCCTGAATTTCAATCTTTTATTGCTAACAGTTTAAACATATTTCCTCCCGTCTTGCCCACCCCCTCTCAAATTAGCAAGAAGGCTGAAGGAATACAAAAGGTAAAGACAATTCAATCTTACTTATAATCTTGTTTATAAACTTTGTGGATACTGAAGGCTAACAACGCAAGTCTGGAAAATTTTTCTAAGTCATACTATGTGTTTCTGACAGATGGTTTCCAAAATACAACAACAGTTTGACAAATTGTATTACAAAAGGAAGACTCACCAACAGCTAGGTTAACACCTGAAAACACCTGGTTATTTCTTACTGAACTAACAGACAAGAGGCCCATGTTGGGACACAGATAGTGAGTTATACCACTAATAACTGACATTATTAATTTTTTGTTTGTTTGCCTGCAACTTCAGCATTAATTTAAAAGATCGAGGGATCTTACCAGAACACATCAAAAGACAGAAAGCCATTATCTTACAGAAGAAGAGTACCTAATTCAAGATAATTGTATTGTAACAGCCCTTTGGCAGTTTTCATTCTCTGGGAAAATTGCCTTTCTGTCATGATATGGTAGAACCTCATCTGCTTTTATTGCTCATTTGCATTTTAATTTTATGAGGAATGCCTTCCCCAAAACCAAACACCAGAGTTTCTCTTCTTACAACAGGAATGGAAGGCCTAGTGTCAAAAGACATAAATGACACTGATGTCTCGTTTATATAAACTACAGCAAATTCAGCAGAAGAGTTGAGCTGCACTGCACATTAGAACTAGGGATGCAATGATACAGGCGAAAGGAGAAGAGATTCTCAGGTATATTTTTATTGAGTGGTGCAATGCAGAAGCAAGAACATCATGGTTTATGTTTGTGTACAATACTAACTAGGTGATTAAGTAGCAACGAGCAAAACTAGAACAACTCCTAGTGTGGTCATCTAGACATACCTAGAGACCTACCTTCCATATGGATTGTAAAATGTCACATATGTCGATATGCTCACAGACGCACAAATTGCAAAGAGGTACTGCAGCACTGCCAGAGCCTAGCCTCTTTTTTTTTATCCAGGCACTTCTTTAAACACTGCCACATCTCCTCCTAGCTCTGCCATCAGAAAGCCTCCTATTCTACCACTGTGAAACTCCAAATCTTCTGCCTAGTCAGTAAAATCAGATGCAGAAGTGGCCCTGCTTAACTGGGATTCAGTGTATTTGCTCACAGTTACCTCCTGCCCCACATCTGCCAGTTCTGCATACAGGCATTACAATCAGGCTGCTCTCCAAGCACCCTAAAGACATTTCCTAAAGCAAGTCATTAGTTTCAGTTACCTTGTGGCAGGTGCACTAGTGCTTAAAGCATGTATCTTGCAATACAGCTGCTAAATGGCACAAAGGTGAGATGAAATCTAATGACATGTTCTGTGGTTCAATTAGTGCTACGTTTAGTATTAAGTATGTGTGCCTGTAGATACTGTTTCCTCCCTCTCAGTTTGATTTTCCTGGACTTCCCCCTAAAGGCAGAGAGTTGATAAATCTTCCTCATACTTATTTGTTGCAGAATTATCTGGAAATAAATTACCATAAACAAAAGTTGGCCTTCAAACGAGGAGGAAAAATCCCTTACTGTTAAATTTAAACAAAATTTGTCATTAATATCATTCTTATAGTCCCTTTAAGCAAGCCCTTGTTTAACAGGGGGAATCCCTCATCCCTGTAAGTTCCCCCACCACCAAATTTAATGAAATGTTGATTCAGTACAAATATTTTAATTTCACCAAAAGAGAAAGAAAAAACAATTTCCCAAACAATATTTTTTTCCATCTTCCCATGAGGAAAAGTTTTGTTTTGGGTCTTTTGGTTTTGGTTTGTTCGGGTTTTTGGTTGGGGTGTTTTTTTTTAAAAATAACCAGTACTCTCTAAAAATGACCTGAAAAGAATCTCTTATGTAGAATGATGGGCAAAAGAAAATGTTTGCAAAACTACTTTACTTACAGACCCAAATGACTGCCAGAAAGGAGGGGAGGTGGGGAAAAAAAAAAAGTAAAAAGAGGTGAAGACAGTTAGAATAATGTTCTTCTGCCTAGCCAGCTTCATATCTGGTACTGTCTTTTTTCTTCTGCTACGCTACACAAAAAGTAGCACGATAAACCGGTTTTCAAGAATTTTCTCTAACTGCTGCTTTGTTTTTCTGTGCTTTTTCTGTTGTTTTTTATGTTTTATGAAGGGAAAAGCCTCCTTTTTGTATTTAGTGGCTATTGGATATACATAGGAAATAAAATTGTTCAGGACACAGGACTGACAGTTTGAGATCTGTTTCCAGATGAGTCATCATATGACCTATTATAGGATGCCAGTAATTTAAATTCTGCCCATCAGTTTCCTCTCTTGCTGGAAATAAGGACATGTACTACACTTTGCAAAATATTAAGATTTACAGTATTAGGACTGATTGCCTATCCTAGTGTATATTTCCCATGTCTAACAATTTTGTTCTCCTGATGTATTCTAATCTCATACTGTATTTAGAAACACAATACCCTGTTCTCTGCTGATTTGCACAGGCCCCTATATTCTTTTATTTCAAACTCTACGAGATTTGCTGCCATGCTAAAGTTAAACAGCAGCAGCTATCCGTATTTTTCTCTGCACGTAACACTAGTACAAAATAGAGGATAATTTCATGTTTTCTTATAATTCATCTTTGACATATGACTTCTATTCAGCTTGGCATCTTTATGATGCTTCCGGAGCAGGTTTTATACCCATCTTTTATCAAATATTCTCATTTAATTCTAAATGCCTCCATGAGTCATGTAGCTTGCTATAGATGTTGTCAGAGTCCCACTCTCTGCCAAGTCACTTAGTGCTGGGGGCTGGATGGAGCACATTTACCGAACCAGCCCACAACCATACAATGACACTTCACGCAACTTGTATAGCTATAGCTTCTGTATTCCGTAGTTGTTCCATATGCTGTGTTGGATGTTCCCTAGCACTGAGTTCTTTTTTGAGACTCTGCCAATATGGTTTACTCTTGTGGCCAGCACTGCACCATGCTATTTTTTGTATATTCTGAGCAATATACATTTTAATTATAAACATGTAACAGGAAAATGCTACTGGCACACAAGTTGCCAAGTTACAGAAAGTTGACCTGTCTGTCTGCATTGTGAGGTCTTAGTAGATACTACCCCTATCAGAAGTTCTGAAAAAATACATCTTTGAATCTTTTTCTTCGCTCCCTCCTCTTTTAAAGTGCTCTCCCAGGTCACAGACTATAATTTCTTTTGAAATTACTACCAAGAACCATTGAATTTCTACAGAAACAGAAGTCTGAAAGTTGCTTCAAAAGTCTACATAACTGTGCAGCTTCTAATCTAGTAATAACTCCTTCAAGGTAAACCAAACTCTCTTAGTAGCTAATGCAACAAACAAGTGTTTTTTAACCTCTTCCAAACATGAGCAGCAAGGAGAGACCATTTATCTTCTCGACAATTTAAATTCATCAGCTGTATCTCAGGGAACTGTTTGCAAAAATAATTTATGTGCAACTGTTTAACCCAGATTGATTACATTGCCAAGTAATATGTCAATTATTTGAGACATCTAATTTACAGTCTCACAATAGATACTTTACTAAATTTTGCATTCATCTGTCACAGCTGTGTTCAATTATTTGACCCTGATTAAAATTCAGACAGTTCCTTTCCGTGGCAATTCTTTTTGATATCCCATTCATCTTTACAATTTCCATAAAATGGGGAATAAAGAGGAACATTCTAGCCTCTATTTACTGTATGTATTACCAGTTGTCTGCAGACCCTTGCTATAACAGTACAGCACAAGGGATTCACTGTGTTAGATCCGCCCCTCCTGAGTCTTTCAGGATGAAACAATGAACTCAGCAATATTCCCCTCTTCCATTTGCAAGACCACATGGAGTGTTACAGACAAAAGAAATCAAAAAACTTGAAAACCCCATCAGATGGAAAGTAATCTTCTAACCACAATGTGATCCCAGACTGAGGAATTATGACTGATAAAGTAGTCTAGAACAACTGGAAAGTTGTTTCCAGAATCTGTGAAAGCAGTGACATTCTTACTGAATTATGGAGCTTATCATAGCACCAGTAGGGAAGAAAACGGGAAAGTAACAATGTACGGTATTATAATTTAAATAGACATGCTGTGGTTACCCATCAGTCACCTGCATGAGTTATCTTCTATTTGTTTGCTTGGGAACAAATGGCCCTTCCAATTACAACTGTGGAAGACATTAAAGTAGGAAGAAGATTGAACCAATCTTTCCTCTCACATGAGAGCTTATAGCATATGTTAAATTGCTACAGCAGCTTGTATTTGGGAGAAATGCAGAGAAATAGGAGGAAAGGCTTTGGCAATTGTCAGACTGCATTGAAATCTACTGGCTAAAGCTGTCAACTAAAAGATAAAAAATGATTTTGTAAATCAACAGTTGAGCATGGAAAAATAAGTAAATAGATAAAATTTCCGAAAAAGGAATCAAGAGCAATTGGAAATTGGCCTTGAGAGATGGTATTAGATTGACTCCTGCTGCCAAAGCTCAAAACCATTAGGCTCAGATGCTTCTTAATGTAAGAAACAAATCCAGCATGGGTTCGTCAGTAAAAAGAAAAGATAGCAAAGACATCTTTTCTTGATGATGATTCAAGCTAAGTTGGAAAAAAGAACTTTATACAAAAATGTGTATTTGACTACAATTCCTCCACATCAAGTTATTAATATGCATCCATTTGCTGTCAGTATAGCAAACTGAAAGTATGACAAAAACAATTAAATGGTGACAAATACAAGCAACAAGGATAACAGGCTAGAAGGCCTCAGAAATTTTTCAAGTGTAGTGGGATAAATGAATGCCAGTTTAAGAATTTCCATGTCAGTCAATGCCTTTCCATACTCTTAGGCGAAGGATATGACAGACATCCTTACACAGAATAATTTCATTGTAATTTAATAAGATTTTTGGTTGCTGCATTTTCCCATCCACAGCAGAAACTTCAATGCAGCCCAATAAAGCTACAAAGAACAGTGGTACCACAAAAACACATAACATACGCTGATGCTTGGATGAAAAATCCAACTACCCTGAGACATGGTGTTTGCACCATCACGTCACTTGAAGCTGTCATGCTGGCCAAGTGAGAAAAGGAGAATTGCTTCATGTTGTCATACAGCTGCTACCTCTAAGTAGTCTGACAAAGATAAACAGTTGAAGAGGTTATAGGCATGCCTGGCAGGTATTGGGCTCTAGTACAAAGCGGGATATTACTGGCAATAACTGCCCTTAACCGTCAAGGCAAAGGCACAGCTTTACCTACTAAACTAAGGCACAGTCCTGCTTGCCAGTGAAGTTAGGAGTTAATGCCAAATGCACAAGCTGGATCTGGTCATAAAAACAGTACTAAATATATATATATACCTAATTCCATTCAAATGGCTTGTGTTTTGAGCTATCAGTTTTTAGCATCTACTCTCTCTCAATACAAGCATGTTTTTGAAGAATCCAGAGTAATGTGATTTTATAATACTTTATCAAAAGAAGTAGCAACAGGTATCTGCAGACAAACTCCTTGTTTCTTGAAGTTCTACTCCCAGGTTCAGTCATTCTGCCATGACTAATACAGGACATGAAGGGGAGGACAGGCGAGCAGAGTTTGCCTCACCTTGAGAAAAGTATGCTGGGCTGGATGGCAGTGGCAGGAATTCCCCGCTATCTGCTTGCTCTCTTTAGCCACCCTGGAAAGGTTACAGAAAAGTCTTTTTTGGATGTGCATCACAAAAGGTTGAAAGGCAGTATTCAAAAGCTGCATTTTGTTTTATTAAATAAAAAAAAAAAGGCAGGAAGACACATGGGACAAGCTAATAGATATTCTTCCCCCCCCATAATTCATCTATAAAATAGCAGTAACCATAGAAAGTATGAAACGGGAACATCACTGTGGCCACAATGCTAATAAAATTATAAATGCATAGTGCAAATATCATTATTTGTTGTACAATACTTTTTTATTTGATAATTGGATTCTTTTTTATTTTAGCATACCATCAATAACAGAAACATTATCAACAAAGCCTTTGATGAACAGATCTGGTTTGTGTCATTAGAACAAAAGCAAAATACAGTATTTCAAAAGACAAGAAACAGTTCTCCTTCCAGCCAGTATCTAAATCAAAATTGTCTTCCTTGACCGCACTCTGGGAAAAATCAGTTATTTGGCTGACTAAAGACATGTTTCTATCCTTTAACTTGCCATCTGAAAGGTTCTTTTACGGGATTCCTTCCCCCACCCTTGTACTTGCAGAATTTCAGTAGCAGGCTAGAGATTTCACTTATTTTTATTGATTTATCCATGCATTTAGTAAATGTCGGCTGTAGGCGTTTTCAGATAATGTACTGGACATAATGACAAAATGCAGTTTGATAATCCCCATCCAATTGTTAATTGACATTTCCATCAATACCCACCATCAAGATGGGGAAAAAAAATCCTTACTGAATTACTTTCACCAAAAATGTCCGTTTCAGCAGGTGCTAAGATTAATTACAGACTTTGCCTTTAGCTACATAGATCTCAAAAGAAGAAAGAAAAAAGCAACACTTTCTAAAGCTTCTGCTGACAAGAGAAGCTAGGTAATAACTTGGGACTCCCATTTTATGTTAAATCAATGCAAAAATCAGTTACTAAACCTAACTGCTGATCACATTCTCCTACGATGCTGAGAGAAGTCTAGCGCAGAGTAACCACACTTGCCCTCCCAAATTCACAAGCAGGAAATGTGTTCTGAGGAGCTAATGTTTGGAGGACATTCTTCTACATCTTTTAATCCTGAGCACCCTGAGCAAGCTGCAACAATTACTTATAAATTCACTGCTAATAAGATGTGATTTGGATAGCTGACACTGTTTTTTAAAATAAGGTAAGAACATTAAAAATTACTGTATAGCAATTTCATACTACATTTTCTAATTGTTTCAGAGTACCACTTATTCATAAGGTTTTTAGAAAAACCAAATTATTTCATGGACAAAACTATGGAATTTTGACCTATTTCATAGCGACTGATGCCACATATTTTTAGGTATTTCATTTACTGACATGGGAAGCAGACATGCACATATTAACCTCCTAGAAAAAAACAAAAGCAACAAGAAAAAAAAATGTAAAGCAAGTAGACAGGCAGAAGAGAAATAAAAAAACATGTTTAAACAACTCTTCTCCCACACACAGTGTTTCAGGAGGCTTCTCCTTTACTTGATTTCAACCAACTCAATGACTTTCTCTGTATATCTAACTACGTACAATCCCCTCCGGTCTCAGAAATTATTTTTTCTGGGGTCATGTGTGGGACCTGTCTGCTCTCTCCTCCTCTCATAGGCATTACAAGTAGCTCCTTCAAATTAGTACTTTTTACAATAGTAAGAACTGTTGATTAGATTATTCCTTCCAAACGTCAAGCAAAATAAAACTGCTTTTTAAAATACATGATCTCATTTGAAACAGAGAAATTCTCTTACTTTTATGTTTACAAAACTATCTGTATTTATAAATGTGCCCCAATATATATCTCAAACCCAGCAGCTTGCATGAAGCGCTCTGTTTCATTCCAGATAATTCAATATGTTGATGAGTGGCTTCAGGAAACACAGAAACTCTGTATCTGAAATTTGACAATAATACTTGATTGCAGTATTGGCTGATATCAAAAAGTGCATGTATCAGGGTTTGACACATTTTTGTTAATTTCTCACAGTCTAGAGCAAGCACAAGCAATAGTAGCAAGCCCAGCAGAGCAATCCTAGGGCAGCTGAGTCTCCTGCTGTAGTTACAAGGTCTGCAAGGCTGCTCGCCTGGTTCAATTTCAATGCAGAAGCAGCAGTTAAAATACCCAACAATTTCTTAAGGAAAAATTAAGGCAGATTCCCTGTAATACTGTCTTTGTAGCTAAGTAAAGAAAACTTGAAACCAGGCACATGTGTATGTTGCACTATATAGTGGTTTCACATGTAATCTTCAAATTCAAGCCCATTTGAGAGAAGCTGCTGATTTTTTTTTTTAAACACAACTCTTTTATACACCTTAAGGAAGGATCAATGGTTAATCAGCAAATAAATACCAATGTACCATGTAAGGCCTGAAACTGAGGAGACATGTAAATTGCAGTAAAAACTCATATAGCCCTGAAACAAGTGAATTAGATTTTTTTTTGTGAAACCTGTAGCCTTGAGAGTTGCGACAGTAAATCTTTGTGACGGGTTGAAAATGTGGCAGCTGTAAAGGAGACTTCGAAAGTCACACAAAGATTACTTTTTGACATTTGAAGACTTCTGACAGTCACCTACGCAAAATGATGGTAAAATTCATCCATCTCTCATGATGTCAAGATAATAGCATTTTATGTCAGGAACTCCACAAAGATGAAAAAATTCACTCCTCCTCCTAAAGACTTGCTGGCAAACTTCAAATGTACATTGAATTTGCTAAGCGATGCTTTGGAAAGGATACGCAGAGACAGTCTTTGCCATCATAGAGATGGTTTGTGAAAGCCAAGTATTTTTAGGTTTCCATGCACACTACTGACACCTCCAAGCATATATTTGAATGTCCCGTTATTGCTACTCCTCCTGCTGTTTCTCCCAGCTAACAGCAATGATAGAAGTACTTTAGAAGATGCACTTTTAGGAAATGGGCAGGAGACACAACAACTGCAAATCACTGCAAACACCATTAACTATCACATCACTGCCCTGCCCACATTTGCAATTTCAACTGAAGAACATGTAGCTCCCTAGACTGCATTGTATTCTGCAACACCTGTACAAGACTAACATATTAGACCAGTATCAAATTTCTTGAACAGCCTTCTTGAACTTACAGTAGAAAAGATGAAAAAAAGTCTGACAGCTCAAAAAGGTTTTTTTCCCAAACTGTTACTGTAACCAGTCCCTCAAGTGTTTCCATCCAGATTTTCTAGATCAACTCACAGAAATCATATAAAAGTTTTCTATATATAGATGAATTACATCATCTAATTTCACATCTTTTGGGTTCTGCATTAGGAAGTTCACAATGCTAAAGCCAAATATTGCTATCTTTTATATCTATAATTTGATTTAATCCAGATGCTGTTATTTATTTTCTAAATTAAATAATATTCCCTAACAATATTCTGTATCAAGAAGGTGATTATACATTCAAGAACCCATAGACAAAAGGGGTCATCTTTCACTCTGTTTACTAACTAAAGATTGCCAAAACGTATGCAATTAACCTTTTCATCAATTTTTCTAGTAGAATATATAGAGAAATTACGTAGGGGTTTTTTTTGTTAGGTAAAGAAAACTTTTGTGTTACTTCAATGTCATTATGACAAGTTAGTGTAGAACTTGTGTAAAATGTTTAAATCGGAGCTATGGCATCAAAATTAATCTTTTTCTTACATGGTAACACTTCAATCTTTAAAAACGCTATTTGTCAATACTATTCTATTACATTATAGTGTCCTTAAGAGAAAATTGCTTTTTGATCAAAAAAACATGAAAACATTTCACTAACTTATGAAGTTTTCTTTCAGTTGTTAGATTCTCTTTGATTGTACAGAAACAGCAGTAGCAATAGCGCTCTCATTTTGTGTACAGCCAGATGTGTAAAATAGAAAATTATTTAAAAACAGAAAATCCCGTTTTTTGTCCTAAAATTGGTCACGTTTTTTAAAATGCACTATATAACACTAAATGCTATACAAACTGTGTGTGGCAACCAGAAAGTACAGTACAGCTCACAGAAAATAGCCAAATCATCTACCAGCTGTTCCTTGCAGTGAAATGCATTCATGTGAACCTAGCAGATATGACTTACTGATGAAAAGGGTAGTGATCATTCACTAAGAACTTGTTTTTATTTTAAGGTGAGAAACAATACAATGTGTCTCTTCAAAAAAATATTTTTCAACCTTTCTAAATTCTGCTCAGTTCCTGTCAAAACACATGGCTAGCGATAGTCACGCAAACAAAAATCTGAACACTGTAACAGATTAAGCACATACAGATGGGGTGTCAAATAAAAAATAAAAGGTTTTGGACATTGGCCTTGGCCTCTGTCCTCCTCCTTGAAAAAGCATTTAGGCCACTGACTACAGTCATACAGCTACCCAATAACTCCTATCTGTCTACAGGTCTATTTTTGGGCTAGAACAGATAAATCTAGAGAAGAAATTTCCAGACTTGGAAAAAATTCAGATACTAGTCTAAAGAGACATGCAGAAGAGCGAAGGAAGAATTTCTGTCAAATGCAAGCACAGAATCTAAGCTCAGAAGAATTCTCTCTATTTAGATATTGGCAGGTGCATTCCTCCAATGCTTGTTTATAATTCTCAGTATTTTTTCAGTCACAGCCGAGAAAAAGAAGTTTCTGCATGAAGAAAGGGAATTGTAAGACGGTAGGGAATGATCACTGTCCATTTCTGGAGTTAACATTTTAGATTTCCTTTATTATGCCTCTTTGAAAAGCAGGGTTACTCAGCAACAACAAGATGGCATTTAACATGGTACATTCAGGACTATGAATTCTGTAGAATTCTTTCTTTCTTTCCAGAAAGAAGAGAAAGAATTCAGTATTACCTTTCAAAATTTCTCAAATTTTCTGTAGGTGAGCCTATATCATAGGGTCGCAATACCTGATGATCTGGCTGCACTTTGCAGAACTCCAAATCACTTTCCCATTACAGCCAAACGACAGCTAGAAGAAAAGTAACTCCTCATTTCATGTTCAAATGCAACTGTATGAGTTACAAATGAGATGACAACAGGATTATGACACTAGCTAATTTAAATGTAGTGCAATATGTGACAGCCAAATTATAAAAGTAGTCCTGAATTCCTAGAACTGAGTTTCTTTTTCAATAAAATAATAATAAAACAAGCCTTACTATAAATGAAGAGTAGAACCTGAGGAGTTTAGCTCTCACTTGGGCAAGTTATACATACTTTTCATTAATCAAGGGTTTTTTTCTTCCAGTTTATTATTCTGCATAACAAGCTTTTTCTCTGTTACTTCAGGATTTATTTTCAAGAAATAAAGCAACAACAAAAATCTATTGCCTATAACCGGCAAATAATTCAAAGTCAAAGAAGTGAAAAGACATTTTGAGCAAATTCTTTTCCCTTTTACTTTCAATTTATATTGCTTAGGGTAGGTTGCTGATATTTCACCTCCTTGGTAACTGATACGAATTTCCTAGCATAAAGCCAACTACACTATAAACATTTTCACACAAAAAATCAAGCATTTTAAAATCTTTGTTAAAAACAGATAGCAGTGGCCAAAAAGCCAACTGTAACACTGGACTGATTAGAATGACAATCAAAAGAAAACAGAATTGCCGTAAAGACCATGAGATTATTATTCTCTATTATTACAAACTTAGAAAGGCTGAAAGAGTTGGGGTTGTTCAGCCTGGAGAAAAGGCGGCTCCGGGGAGACCTTATTGCAGCCTTCCAGTACTTCTGGGGGGCTTATGAGAAAGATGGGGACAGACTTTTCAGCAGGGCCTGTAGCGACAGGACAAGAAGTAATGGCTTTAAACTAAAAGAGGGCAGATTTCAACTAGATAGAAGGCAGAAATTTTTCACAATGAGGGTGGTGAAGCACTGGCACAGGTTGTCCGGAGAGGTGATAGATGCCCCATCCCTGGAAACATTCAGGGTCAGGCTGGACCAGCTTAGAGCAAGCTGCTCTAGTTGAAGACGTCCCTGCTCATTGCAGGGGGGGTTGTACTAGATGACATTCAGACGTCTCTTCCAACCCTAATTACTCTATGATTCTATGATTCTCTTCTGACTTTGTTCCAGGACTTGATTCAGATCAATTAACTTCAATCACAGAATCACCAAATCATTAAGGTTGGAAAAGACCTTCAAGATCATCAAGTCCAACCATCAACCCATCACCACCATGGCTCCTAAACCATGTCCCGAAGCACCACATCCACATGTTTTTTCAATACTTCCAGAGATGGCAACTCCACCACGTCCCTGGGCAGCCTGTTCCCATGCTTGACCCCTCTCTCAGTGAAGAAATTTTCCCTATTATCCAATCTAAACCTCCCCTGGCGCAACTTGAGGCCATTTCCTCTCTTCCTATCGCTGGTTACTTGGGAGAAGAGACCAACACCCACGTTGCCACAACCCCCTTTCAGGTAGTTGTAGAGAGCGATAAGGTCTCCCCTCAGCCTCCTCTTCTCCAGACTGAACAACCCCAGTTCCCTCAGCCGCTCCTCATAAGACTTGTGCTCCAGACCCCTCACCAGCTTCATTGTCCTTCTCTGGACACACTCAAGCACCTCAATGTCCTTCTTGTAGTGAGGGGCCCAAAACTGAACACAGGATTCAAGGTGTGGCCTCACCAGTGCCAAGTACACAGGCACAATCACTGGCCACTATTTCTGATACAGGCCAGGACGCTGTTGGCCTTCTTGGCTACCTGGGCACACTGCTGGCTCATGTTCAGCCGGCTGTCAACCAGCACCCTCAGGTCCTTTTCCTTTACTGAAGAACAGTACAAGTTACAAAACACAACTAAAATGATAAAAGGGTAAACTAAAATGAATTTCTCCCTCCTTTAGCAATATTAAAACCAATACTGCAATCTTTTAAATATTCAGCTGTTAAAATCATCTCTGGAAAAACCTTCGTCATTTTCTGCAAGATCATACTTTGGACATTCCTCATCTCATTGTCTAGAATAAGCACAGAATTTTCAAGAGACTTTAAAGTTATTTCCTGTTTGTACAAGACTATAGTATAAGAATTTAATTTATAGCTACATACTACAGCAACTCATGTATGGAAAAGCCAAAATTAAACATAATTTCCAAATCCATTAGAGTTAAGGGGCAAAACATTTCAAGCTCTTGTTGTTTTTCCTGGTATTCTTAATCACTGAAACTGACAGTCTTTGTAGCAATTCCAGAACACAGAAGACATGTGCAATGTAGGTCTACCAACTGTAGACCTGTTACAGCACTGTAAGAATTATTTGATCATTTGACTATTTCTATTCTTTTGAGTTTACATAATTTTCACTATCTGAGCCCCCTACATCCTTTCTTGTTGCAGATAAAATATACCACCTTTAATCTAGTTTTACTAATGAGATTTGAATATATAAAATCCAAGATGCATTTCCATAAAAATTATAATAGCACAAACTGTACAGCATATAGGTCTACCTACAGCTTTCAGAGAAGATGTTACTGATCATTCCAGAGAAGCAGAGATGTATGATGTATGGATAGAAAGTGAACCCATATCAACAATACCTGGAGGCATTACAAGCAGCGACGAATGACGATTCAGTTCTGTATGCAGGAAGTGTCTGCTTCATGTCACATCACCCCATCCACCAGTCCCTCTTCCAGGATACAGCTCCATACCACAGCGTACGTGAGAGTGCCTTGTAACTTCCTGCACTCTAAAAGCCAAGGGTTTATTTCCAAAGCATCATCATGAATCAGATATAACTCCCTGGTGCAAGCCTAATTTGACCTGATTTATAAGCTCATAAGTTACTATTGTTCACTCTTTGCCTTTTGTACTTCCCCAATGAGAACGTATCATTGTCATAACCTGCTTTTCAGTGGGGGTTCAGTAACACTAATCTCAAAGACAGCTAACTACCCATTGCTACCAAAAGCATCCATTAGGTGCGAGTTTGACGTGCCTTGCAAATCCAGCCGGTGAAGATGGCAATCTTCCTCTCTTGTTACTAACTAACGGTTGTCAGGCAAATAGGAGGGGCAATAATCTAAAAGATAAGCATCTTTCCTCAGAGCTTTAACAAAGTTTTGGGATTTTTACATCATGAACAGTGCTGTTAAAATTATTTTCTGGATAAAAACATTCATCAGCATGTGAATTGGGTTTTAAAAATATCAGATATGAGTGGTACTGTTCCACTACAATGCTACCTAAAGGCTTAAAATCTGCACAATATAAGAACAAAAAAAGGAGGAAAAAGAAAAGGTCAGAAATAGTTGGACAAAACCAGCAGCTTTCATCTTATGAATAATTTGTGGGGGAAGCTGCATCTAATTAAACTGCAAAATTATAATGCAAAAAATCATATTTTTAAATAGGAGAGAAGCTTGGAAATGGTCTGAAGAAAAAAAAAAAAATGGAACTTTTGGCTGCATCCCTTAGTTACTCATAATTCTTGCCTGACACTTGCTAACTTATTTCAGCAGCTACTTCTTAACAAGAATGTAGGCAGAGGCAACTAATGGAGCAATTCATAGAGAAGGACATCTCTGGTACCTGCCAATTCTTTTGTGTTCCTTCTTCTACACAGGTGAAAGTCAGTTGAAGAATCACACTGCCACCTTCAACAGCTGTTTCTGAAGCAAAGCTCTCCATCACACCAGGAAGCTCAGCTCAGCAACTCTGCAGTGTAATCTAGTTTCCACCAGAACTTTAGCCAGGAAAATACGTTCCTCCTTCACATTCTGATTATGGCATTTCTCTGAAACAGCTGAGCAGGACCACTGCTTAAAGCAGTTGATACCCTTTCTCACTGGAACGCGATAGAAAGATAGGCCATCTCATACCCATGCATGACTTTGGCCCAGAACCAAGGCACTCTGGAATGTCATTTCTAGACAGCACAGAAACCTGAGCAAAGGTTATATAAAATTATACTCATTCTGATATTGTGGGCTAAAGCAAGGTAAACACCTCTCAAATATTTCTCTGCCAAGGGTAAGTGATCCATAATAGGGTCTCAAATTGGCTTTTAAGACTGTAAGGTCTTTTCTCAAATTATAAGACACACTTGAAACAGGAAGATTTGTAGATGAGAATAAAGCATGTTTTTCCCTTCCTTCTTGTATCAGAGGCAGTCCTCACATACCATTTGCTTTTGCTATTTATGAACTACTTCTATGAACCACGGAAGAACAAATGAGATTATACCATTTGTTAATTCTGTTGACTCATCCAGAATGGGATGGTTATTACATTAATTTGGATTTACACCAACTAATATGAGTTGACCCCAGCCCACTTGCATCAATATACCAAATGATAATGACTGGTTTTAAGCCATCAGCCACACACATTATTTTCAGTTTAATTCTATTATACTGAAACTAATGGTAGTAGCAGGTCTAAACTCACTCTTATTGCAGGTTTTCTATATTTGGTCAAATTCTGATTACATTTTGGTGAGAGATAAGAGCTACTTGGCATTCATGATGGCAAATCATTATCATCAACATCCTCTGCACAACATATTTGTCCTTATTTTCCTCCCTACTCCTAGTATCATCATGAACACTAAACCATAATTGCCCTCAGAATTTCATTCACAAATAAAGAGAAAAAACACTTTCTCAGCAACAGTTCTATTAGCTATACTTGGACAAACAGGACTAAGCAGTAGTGAAGTCATAGAGTTTTCTTATTAAAGGAAGACAACATTCACAGAACATATTCTCTATGGGCACAGCATCGTGCTTCATAAACTTGCCTACAGCTTAGTGCAGCGTGCCTGGCATGCTCAGCTTGCAAAGCTCATGCAGCAGTACTTTAAAATGGCAGGCTGTTAAATGCCAGTTCTTAACTGCTCAAGCAAAAAAAAACCCAAAAACCTGGAAGCATATGTCAGCTAATTGCTTTAATACATTAAGCCTCTAGCTTCAAGGAATCACTACAATTCTAACAAAGAATTTATGTGCATGCACATACACATGTACACAAAACCCCACCCACACAAAATTAATATCTATTCCTGGATAGACATCCTGCTGGAAGCAGCTTTGAGGCTATCAGCTTCTTTATTGATCACAGCCTCTGACATAATCTGACATACACTCAAAAGGCTTATTTTGCTGAAGGGGAGTTTGTGCAAGTAGATACTTAATATGTACATCATGGGTTCAGTGACCCTCCTGGATTCGTTGATTTTTAAATTACTTTTCCCACTTTTTGCATATTAGCCTTCATTTCCAGAAAGGTAGGAATTAATGATCCTTTTAAAATAACGAAATAGTTTAAAGAACCATGTTTATCACTCAGATAACTTCTCTGAACATGCAGTTGTGAGGTTCTATAATGACCACTTCTCAATACCTGTAGTTCTGCTTGTTCAGTCTACAGCAAGACGTTTTATCTCTTCAGCTGTTCTGCAAACTCCTAAAGCCAAGCCACCTAGCCCCCTTCTCATGCACTACCAAAGTAATAAAGATTTACAGGTCCAGTTATGACCTCGGTAACATCTCAGCAGCCCATTATTTATGACAAACTTGCACCAGTGTAACAGAGCAGGAGTATAAAAATTATCTCAATGATAAAGTCACAGGAAAAGACCTGCATTTCATTCACACTCAGCTGTACTGGTTCTCCAGCGTTTGATCAAAAAGAATAAGAAGATATATTAGAAAACAACCAACCAACCAACCAACCTTTAACATGCCCAAGGAATAGTCCTTGCACTCTCAACATGTCAAAACAGGTCACAGAGTTAGTAACTGCACGTAAAGGAGTCAGTGGAGTGACAGTTTAGGCTAAGGGCAGCATGGCAAAGACTCAAAACAGGAAAATGGGTGAAGTTGCAACCGGAAACAGTTGCTCATTCTGCAAGGTGGTGTATCACCCTTTCTTGTTCCAGTCCTCCCTCCAGCCATAGCTGCCACTGCAACTTCAGTTACGATGCAGATTTTATGACAACTCCTTGCATTGTGTTCACTCACAACTTTGGATGCATTAGGAGGAGCTATTAATAGTCACCTTTGCATGCCATGGGTCTATCTTTAGATTTACAAATATGCAGCCCCTGCAATGACCAGGAAACGTATCTTAAATATGATTCTAAACTAGCTTTATGACGCTGATGACATTCAACCTTTGGAATGGTTGGAAATTGGTAGAGTTGATTTAGGAGTTTTTGAGGACCACTTGGAATGGTTATTTTAATTTAAAGGCTCTTTATTTCATTTATTCTTAATTATCTTTTATTTACAGACAATTAAGCACACAGCATCTATGTTTAGAAACTAGATTTTATTCATAATAAAAAATTCTACAGATGGTAGGAACTGGGATTGATTAAGATGCAACTGCTGAAACCAACTTATCGATCCCAGCATTACATATAGACACATTTAATTGGTTTTCTTTACAGATGCTATTCAATCTGTTCAGCTGCTCAGCAATGTTAAATGACAGCAATTGGTTTGTGTGGAAACGATAATTTACAAAAGGTCCCAAGAGAGACATCAAGGGTTTCTACATGTAGAAAAACGCCAGTTTAAAAAATGGCTGAAAATAGCTCAGAGATATTATTTTGGTGGTATCTAGTCAGAATGTCTCTCTGATTCTATTTATGTCACTGCACTTCTGTTAGTATCATGTTTTGCTTATTCAAGCAATGAAAAATGAAAAGCAAAACTATTACATCAGAAATGTGTTATTACAGAACATGTGTTTAGAGCACTGCTTGGGAACAAGAACTTGATCATAATTATTCCTATATAATTGATACAAAATAAGCAGAAAGTCTATTAGAATCATGGAATCTCTAGGTTGGAAGGGACCTTTTAAGGTCTTCTAGTCCAACCCCCCTGCAATGAGCAGAGACATCTTCAACTAGAAGACTATCTAGTATTATCTAGTCAAATATCAATTTCCATGAAGGAAATAAAACAGGACCACACCTCATAAAATTTCAGAATTCAATGAAAATATAAGGCTTATGGCTTGGTTCCACTGCTTCCCTTGGGATAAATTGATGTTGCAATGTACATGCATTCCTAAAATTAAAATGATAGCATTGTTAAAATACTATACATTCCTTTTGCAAAATGCAGTTTGTTAACTGAAAATCAACTTTATCTGTATACTAAATAAATGCAAGCAATTCTTGATTATTCATCCAAGGTGCAATAAAGGTGCAAACTCATCATGCTGGGTATACACAGATGTGGCTGACAAATTGTTACAGCCCTCTTCCCTGGTAAGGCACGAATTGCATACTAAAAAAAAAACAACTCAAAACCCTCTGTGTACAGTTCACTCCTTTCATAGTGTTAAAAGAACCTCACTATCAGTGATGTTAAGACTATCTAGTATTATCTAGTCAAATATCAATTTCCATGAAGGAAATAAAACAGGACCACACCTCATAAAATTTCAGAATTCAATGAAAATATAAGGCTTATGGCTTTGTTTCACTGGTTTCCTTGGGATAAATTGATGTTGCAATGTACATGCATTCCTAAAATTAAAATGATAGCATTGTTAAAATACTATACATTCCTTTTGCAAAATGCAGTTTGTTAACTGAAAATCAACTTTATCTGTATACTAAATAAATGCAAGCAATTCTTGATTATTCATCCAAGGTACAATAAAGGTGCAAACTCATCATGCTGGGTATACACAGATGTGGCTGACAAATGGTTACAGCCCTCTTAGGCTTATGGCTTGGTTCCACTGCTTCCCTTGGGATAAATTGATGTTGCAATGTACATGCATTCCTAAAATTAAAATGATAGCATTGTTAAAATACTATACATTCCTTTTGCAAAATGCAGTTTGTTAACTGAAAATCAACTTTATCTGTATACTAAATAAATGCAAGCAATTCTTGATTATTCATCCAAGGTGCAATAAAGGTGCAAACTCATCATGCTGGGTATACACAGATGTGGCTGACAAATTGTTACAGCCCTCTTCCCTGGTAAGGCACGAATTGCATACTAAAAAAAGAACAACTCAAAACCCCCTGTGTACAGTTCACTCCTTTCATGGTGTTAAAAGAACCTCACTATCAGTGATGTTACATAAAACTTTCTATGCTGAGTTCTGTTGTCATTTAAATCAACAGAGTTTACACTAACTTTGTTGTGTGCCTCATGCATCACAGAATCATTAAGGTT
>NW_010514061.1:0-15527 GCF_000687285.1 Phaethon lepturus
CACAACTCTCTGGGCTCGGCCGTCCAGCCATATTGTACCTGCAAAATTCCCTGCAGTTAAATGAACTTGTTTGCAAAACAGGAACTACTTGATCCTATCGGGCACAGCTGCTATGCAAATGTTGTGTATTATGCCAGGCACACTGGAGTAACGGTTTTGTGTGTCTTCTTTGGTTAGTCCGGCTGTAGTGATATAATCCAATACCTCTGCATCAGGATGGAGAAATTAAAGCATTGACAATTTTACTGGACTATTGACCACAAATTGCAAGTAGCAGAAACAAAATATTTCCTTCAAGTTTGGCTTTCACCTACTTTACTTCAGTTGGCAATAAATGGTTTTGACCAGTTTAATTGGAGGAAGAGCTTGAAAATAATACTCTGAGATAACCAACTGAGTCGGGTTCATTTTGCCAATGTCAATGAAATTTTGCACTGGCACACAATTTCTACCCGGTGGCCATGTATTTCTACCATGGCTGCACTTGATACACATAAATTTTGATGTTATCAAGCCCCGTCCATATAGCTTGTTGACTTATTATATGTTGATCCTATCATAAATGAAATTTTCCCCCTCCCTTTATCACCTGATCTTTTGATATTGTCAAGAAAGATAATTATTGTTTTTTTCTCTCTCCCCAGGGGGCTTGGGGGTCTTTTTTTCTCAGAATGTTAGAAAATTTCCTCCATACTTGGAATGAAGCATTTTGTTTTGCACACAACACATGCTACCGGGCAATTTCCAGTGCTGACACTGTGTCAGACTGGCATGCATGTTTTATACCTGTGCAGCCAAAGGAACTCACAGATGGTTGGTGACAAAAGGTGCATCCTATGGAGCTGCAGGAGAACCATCTCAACAGATCCAAGACTTCCGAGCCTGAAAGACACTGTGCAACAGCCCAACTGTAGCACAGCTTAGCATTGAGCCAGAAGCAAGGCAGGTGCTTGAAACATTTGCCAGGACTCACTGACTTAAAAGGGCTTAGTCTCCAAGCCAGAAATAAATTCAGCAAATGGGTGTGCGATGGTCTTACAAAGAGATCTAAGGGCAACCGTCTGGTGTAGGACAGCATCTACAACCTTGGCTCTGTGACTTTTTGATAGCATGAGGACAGACCTCCCCAAAATTGTCCCTTCCAGGACTCAAAGAAGGACAGCCTGTGAGAACAAGGGGGAACAATGAGAATGCATAATGACAAATGAAGTGGTAGGTCTAAAAGGACGAGATGTGCTGCCTACCAGGTCTCCTTTGAGCATGGGTCTCCAGGACCACAACATCTGCCACCCCACAACATTTGGTGCCAGGGACCATTTTATAGGAGAGATGTGGCTGCTTATTGTTCAGTGCTGCATAAACACATGAGATGTAACCCTTGCTGATGGAGTTGGAGAAGAGGGTGTCAAGATTGTTGAGCTCAGTATGTTAGACTTGTCAGATCTGGATGAGTCCTGCCCTGCTTGACAGCTTCATATTTCACGTCATCCTACCTCTAGTAGGCAAGTGACATACTTGGAGTCCTGTCTCCTCTCTGAACTTGCTAAAGAAAAATGTTGTTTTCTGCATCTTTTCTTCTTCATTGGTGGAAGACAACAGAGGAAGGATCCAGGTCTTTGCACCACACTGTTAATTTATTTTCTTAAATCCTCTTCCCCGTCAACTTTTCCAGTAACTGCTCCTGCTCCTGCTCAGAATTTCCCATGCTGCAACTGCAACGTATTGACGTGATTCGCAGTTCTTGTTAAACAATGGTGAATCTGTCCAGAATAAGTCAAGCATCCTCCTTCTACAAAAGAAATGAACTGTAGCAAAGTTTACTGCAGCTAATCTGTCTTCAAACTCAGGAAGATTCTTCTGCACCTCTGCATTTCAGAAGATGACCTTTATCAGATGTAAAGCCTACAAATATGTTTTGACTATATAGGGCAGACTCTGGATATAGGATTTGATGTGCAAATGTAACAGCTCTTCTCCGATCATACATCAGCCAGTACAGCACAGGTGCAATGTCACAGAAAGATAAGCATAAAGTAGAGGGAATAAACGTAAAAACTAGCGTATAACTTGCCGATGGGGAAGAGAAGCGCAAGTAAACCAATTTAAACTGAAGGTCCAATGGAGTACTGTGGAGTTAGTCTCCCTAGAGGAAAGACGAGCCAAGGGAAGCCAGGGACAATATTATCTCTCTAAATGCAAATATTGAGAGATGGTGCTTCTGTGATCAGGCCAGCAAGAACAAGAGAGCTCTTTGCTGAGTAAGAGACTAGGCTTGCTGGTGTAGGAAGCATTGTGCACACTGATGCCCCAGGGCATCTGTTTCATGGTCAGAAGACCCTGAGACCTGCTTCAGCTTTCCCATAATGAGTGGATTGAGTGCATTCATCAAACCTGAGTTTTCAGGGCTCAAAGTTCAAAAAACTACCAGAGGTGAAATCATTCCCCTCCTTCCTCCTTTTCTTGTCCCTTCCAAAAACAACTCCACTGTTTTTTTTTTTTTTCTTCCCATTTGACTGAAATCACCTGGGGGTCAATTATCTTTCTGGGATGGAAACCATATGCCATTTCATGTTCTTGCATAAGGTTAAGCTGCATATGATGAAACCGATCAATTAATTCTTGTGGGAAAAGAAGGGAGGGTGAAGCTCAGCCAGGAGTTAGCATTCTCATTTACTGACAACCTAATCCAAGGTATCAGACACACACAGAAATTCGCTTGTCTGCAAGGAACAGTGGAGAGAAAGTGCTGTTAGTGTTGTAAAATAAAGCTGGGGAACATTAAAGTGGCAAACATTAATGTAAACAAAACGGGGGCATGCACTACCTAAGACTAGTAAGAACTGGATTACAGAAAGGTTGAATTATATAATAAAAAAAAAACTTTTCTGTGTGGTTGGTTTTTGGTTTTTTTTTTGTTTTTTTTTTTGTTCAAGGTTTGCAAACTGCTTTGAACACAGCAGATACACTGTTGGCATACGTTCATAAAATCCAGCCTGCTGTGTGGTCCATGGTTGTCACTTCACTTTAGTCCAGGAACAGTCCCCTAAAATGTTGGTCTGCGTTTCCAATCTATCTGGCATGTGAGGATGGTTCTTATCATTGTAGATGGTTTTCCTTCAAGCTAGAATATGGATTTTTTGTGCTGGTCTGGCAGGAATAAAAGACAAGCAGCAAAAACAGACATGGAAGTGCTCCACTGAGTCTCACACTGGTAAAATTCCATGAACTCAAAAATTGCAAGTGGAAATAAGATCTACAGCCACATACCAACAACTGTAGGAAAACAGTGCAACTCAAGCTAAGACCTATTTACAAATAAATTCTTGATAACCCCTAAACCAATAACTTTGTCACCTGTATCACTTAATTTCCTTGTCAAAAAGCAACTTTCTCTTTGCCAGTGAAAAAGAGTAACTCTGAGAACCGCTCAGTCCAGAGCTCCAAAGGGCTTAGGCTGTACCTAGGGTAACATTTCAGTGCAGTTACACTTCCCCAGCATCTAGCATTTGGAAAGTGCGTTACTGAAAAGAAATACGCGCAAACACACACAGATGTCTACTGTTCTGGCTTCAAATAACTTTCATGGAGAACGAGCTGTGTATATATATGGGTGTGCACGTGTGTGGGCATGCATGGGAAAGCAAAGCGAGCTTTATTTTTACTCTGAATCCCACCTAAACAAAGATCCTAATGTTATCCCCTGGAATGAGGTAAGAAACATGATCATTTGGTTCCAAGACCTGCCTGAAACTACAGTTTTTGTAGCCCTGAATGAGCAGCAGTCAAAGTAAGAGAGATCAGATGAACTGCATTTAGAAGTGATGCAGTGAACTGGTACAAGGGGAAAGTGCTTTTAGTGATCAATATGAAAACAGGGAGCTTTCATCTAACCACAGTGAGGATGGCAAAGAGGAATTTGGGCAACATAATATGGCATAAAAGAGTAGATAGCCTCTTATTTCAATCTAAAGACTTAATGATGCTTATTAAAAGGTTGTTACTTGATTTCATGGAAGAATTATGGCCCTTTACATCTTTCCTTAGAATGAATGGTCTGAAAGGGAAAGGCAAGGTTTTTTAAACCCTTGGTCCGTGTTAAGGAGGTGCTGTTCTCACTTCTGTGTAAGTTTGCTGAGAGATCAGCTCATGCAAACAAGCAATTCACATGCATGGTTTCTGTTTGAAGGCCACTGCCTCTTGCCATACGCAAAGTAGTTCATCAGGCAGCACATTCATACAACAGCACTTGGGTAACAAGTTATTATGACTTGTTTCACCTAACGGTTGTTAAGATTTGGGTCAACTTCACCAATGAGTGAAAGCTCAGAAATAGGAAAACTGGCCTTATGCTTAAGAAAATACACTGGGCCAAAGTCAAGTCTGGAGAAGACACATTGAAGTCAATGAGCTTCCAGCAGGTGAGCTGGGCTGCACTTTTCTGCTGGGGAAATCTTCGCACGGCTGCAGCACTTCATTATAGCTGTCATTTTCTCTATGAATTATTGCTTTCTTGTCAGATTTACCTCCCCTTCCACTTGAAAATAGTCATCTGGGGAATAGGCCAGCAAGAAAACAAAACCTCCTGCAGGTTAATGTAGCAAGGACAACAAAAAAAAAGGAGCTGGTCTACCTCTTAAACATGGGGGCCGAACCACATGGTACTTGTCCAGCTACAAGGATCCAACCTGTCTGTATCTGAATATAACAGACAGCACTGCTTTTCTGGCACTCGATATCAACAAAGCGCTTTGAACTCACTGTTACTAGATTTTTTTAGACTACTGAGTGTGCTTCAAAACACATATAGTTCTCCAGCAGTGGTTAGCAAAGACAATTCAGATGAATTAGTGTCTCATTAAAAAAATCTATTAATTAGCTTTTCAACTAGTATTAGGAAATCCCATGTGGCATTTGAATATAAGTATACAAGGTGCTGGCATTCCTACAGTTCTACAGTAAAGAGACGTGGGGCAGGGATATGCCCTGGGAGACAGGAGTGCAGAGCATCAGACTGCCCTTCTTGTTAGATGAATTCATCCCATCAGCATAAACTGGCCTTTTGTGGGTTAAAGAACTATCCTCCCACTTATTGTAGAGCAAAACATGGGAGCTTAGTTTAGATATAGTTATTTAAAATTAGATAAACTGGGCCAAACCTGTGAAAAGCCATGTTGCTATTGTATTCCACCTGAAGGTGTTTGTCTTACACGTGAAATGTAACTTCTGAGCTAAACCTCACTAGTATCCAGAGGGACCCGAGCAATCCAAGACGTAAATTCAAACACCTTCCAAATTGTAAAAAGGAGGAAATGTTTTTAAGTTAAATATTTTCAGACGCATAGAACGTGTGAGAACATTCCTTTAGAAATTACCATGGCATGGAATCAAGTGATGATCAAATGAATGAAATTAAGGAGTCTTTCCTCTGTTGCCTTCCTTGAATAGTCATTTATGAACCAGAAACTAAATGCACAAAGAAACTTAAATCACAACCAATCACCCTGGCAAAACATTTACACTCTCTTCACACTACTAAATGGTTTAAAAGCCAGAACAATTGCAACAGGAGATCAGGCCCAACTTTACTGGAACAAACTGTGCTTTGAATTATGTTGGTGCAGTGCCACAGAAGTCAATGGGATATGACCTTCGCAACTAATGAAAGGAGTCCACTAAATTTGTCCCAGTCAGCTTGGCTGCAGAGCCACTTTGCACATTCTATGCATAGCTTCTCATTCCCTCTCTTTAGATAAGTAAAAAAATTTCAGTTAAAATATAAACTAATGAATGTGAGAGACATCCTTTTAAAGTAAATCCTCCTGGTAATAAGGACAATACACTGGCAACTGGAGAATCATAGAATCTTTGGGTTGGAATGGACCTTTCAAGGTCCTCACCCCCCTGCAGTGGGCAGGGACATCCCCAACTAGATCAGGGTGCTCAGAGCCCCGTACAACCTGACCTGGGATGGTCCCAGGGATGGGGCATCGACCACCTCTCCGGGCAACCTGGGCCAAGGTTTCACCACCCTCTTTGTCAAAAATTTCTTCCTTATTTCCAGTCTAAATCTACCCCCTTTTAGTTTGAAACCGTTACCTCTTGTCCTGTAACAACAGGCCCTGCTAACAAGCCTGTCCCCATCTTTCTCCTCAGCCCCTCTCAGCCCTGGCAGCTGCAGGAAGGTCTCCCCGGAGCCTTCTCTGCTCCAGGCTGAGCCCCCCCAGCTCTCCCAGCCTGCCCTCCCCCGCCCAGCGGGGCTGTTCCTGCCCTCGGAGCATTGCTGGGGCCTCCTCTGGCCCCGCTCCAGCAGGTCCATGTCTCTCCCATGCCGAGGGCTCCAGAGCTGGACGCAGCACTGCAGGGGGGTCTCCCCAGAGCGGGGCAGAGGGGCAGAACCCCCTCCCTCACCCCGCTGGCCACGCGGCTTTGGGGGCAGCCCAGGACATGGTTGGCTTCTGGGCTGCGAGCGCACATTGCCGACTCACGTCCAGCTTTTCATCCACCAGGACCCCCAAGTCCTTCTCCATGGGGCTGCTCTCCATCCCTTCATCCCCCACCTGTACTGATACCAGGGATTGCCCCAACCCCGCCCTTGGCCTTGTTGAACCTCACAAGATTCACCCGAAGCCACTTCTTGGGCTTGTCCAGGTCCCTCTGGATGGTGTCCTGTCCCTCAGGCATTTCAACCACACCACTCAGCTTGGTGTCATCTGCAAACATGCTGAGGGTGCACTTGATCCCACTGTCTATGTCATTGATGAAGATATTAAAAAGTACTGGTCTCAGTATGGACCCCCGAGGGACACCACTCGTCACTGACAATCTGTAGACCAGGTTTACAAGAAAACTGGTATAACTTGGCTTATACTGTGACATCTATTTGTAAAAGAGCACATTCACAACAAGGTGTAGGAGGTTAGCAAGAATTTTAGAGCTTTGCCCAGTGCAGCCCTAGTAACTACTTGTGCGACTGCAGAGCAATCATGGAGCAGATCTTCATCCTTTGCTTCCTTTCCATCCAGATCACATCTGATCCCAGCCCTGCATATGACAGTGGGGTAAAGAAATTCCTGAGGTGCTCACTTTTATGGCCTGGCAGACATTCACCTGACGATTCTGTCATATTTGGGACATGCCTGCAGAAATGAGTTTATTTGTTCTTTAAGAAACAGATTCAGTTAACAAGGGGAAGGAGGGAGAGAAAGGGGACGGTGAAAATAATGAGAAATGAATATAACTATCATTACCCATAAATATTAAAGCAGATTAACAGATTATGAGATAAAAAAGCAAATGAAGCTTCCATAGTTTAAGGTTCTAATAGCATTAAGGTTCTATTTCCTGTCAACTCATTATAAGTTAATTGCCATTAATTTTTCATAGCTAAATAGCGGAAGAAATGAGATTCCTGCATTATTGGCCATACACTCTAGCTGTGAAGGGAGTCCAATGCGAATGGAATGTGGTGAAAAAGCCTCATCACAAGATAATTGTAATTAGGGCTGGAAAAAGCTTACTAATCCATACCCTTGCCACTGCAAATTCTTTTCTACCATGGAGCATCCGATGAAGTATCCCACTCAAACAAGGTTTAGAAGTGACTCAGTGATTTAGAATTTTTTGCTGTTAATTGACTTGACTGTTTTTTTAGTGAAACGTTTCAGCAAGTAGTCTTTAAGTACCGTATGCTATATAAGTATACATAATTAGAAATATATTATGTATTAAAAAGCCATTTGAGCTCAGTGCGAGTGACAGAGCTTATCCTTTCTTTTCAATGCAAACAGCTCACTGCTTCTTTCCCATTTTTAACATTAATGTAGTTTTGTTCAGTAAATACTGAGAGCTTGCTCAAACCACTTTCTTTAGCTTTCTGACTTAGGCATCTTGAATATTTTTTTCACTGACTATTTATGGAGTTTTGGGGTCTGATAGATCCATATAGGAAAGTAATCTAAATCAGTCATTTCTGCCCTGACCTTTATGTCACAAGAAATACATTATGAGTTCTGCTATTCACAAAGTGTTTTGCATATCCAAAGCTTTTTTTGGAAGACTGTGTCACCACTACATCATCAACAAAATAACAAGGATGCTGGGCTTCCAGCAGTGTAAGTACCAGCGAAAAACCCTGTGCAGTGGCGGGATAAATATTAACCTATTCTGCTGAATAGAAAAGCATATACGTAGTGCATCAGCTAAAAGGCTGCAGTCAATTCGGAAAACTCTGTGTTCAACCACCAGTAGAAAGTGGCAGAAAATCACAAGGAGTTAATGTTAATGTTTATTCCCCAGAGTAGTTCTGAAAAATAACTTCATGCAAGGTTGTCATGATATGTGCAACACAAGTAGCTATAAACCAAAGACACTCGCAGGATATCACGTCATCAAATGCACAATCTGAAAACGTAGGTTACTGAATCTCGTTTAATTTTTATAAAAAAGAACATACATAAGAACTAAGTCCTGATTAATTTTTTCTTTTGATCGTGTAAATGTCTTCCACCATATACTTCAGAAAATTCTTTAAGACACACTGCAACAGGAATTTCTTCCTGCTTTAAAGCTCAAATTTTCTTTTGTTTAACATATTCCCATCATGCCTGTCTTTGTCACCTTGGGATAACAGAAACAATTTTTTCCCTTTATCCTCTGAGTGTATGACTTTCTTTTTCCTACCAAGTCAGGTTGTTCAGCCCCTTAATGATTTTTGCTGCTGTTCTCGGAATTCCCTTCAATTTGTCAACATCCATCACTAGATTCAAGGTGCAATCTCATCACTGCCGTATAGCAAGAAAATCACCTCCCTGTGGACAAAGGAATGAAGACTCTGCACGTACAGACCCAAATCACACCATCCCTTTTTGTTATTCTCTAGCATTCCAGCATGCATATATATTATTTGCTGTCTGCTAAAACCCCAAGGTCCCCTTCGACATGTCTGCTTTCCAGGTATCTTTGTCTGACTGAATAACTGTGCTTTAGATTATTTCCCTCTCAGATTTATTAGCCTACATTTTTCTAGGTCAAATCCCATTTTGTTACTTGACGCACACATTTCTGACAACTCCCATTCTCCTTGCACTACTTCCTGGTAATTAAACATAGCTCATTGTTTTGAGGCAGAAGTTGGAAAGCCCTTAGTAAGACTTGGATAGGGATTGATCAGAGTAGTTCAGTCCTTTTACCCTTTTATGTCTTGCCCTGATACTACTGAGTGCTACACTCTTGTTCACTGCTAGGACACCAATTTTTTAACGCGTGTGACACTTGTACAGGTGCCAAAGGGCAGCCCTGGGACTCTCTCTTTATCCTTGCATGCTGGCCAGAAAGAAAAATACAACCATCCTACCTAACTTTTGGTATCTACAGTGTAGACAGTCTATACCTGCACCAGTCTAAGCTCTCCTGTAGTCAATGAAATTAAAAAAAAAAAAAAAAAAGGACATGTTCAGGTTACAACTACTCTCGTCCTGAAATAAGCATCAAAACCAAGTTTAACCAGCTACACCCTGGAATTGTTTGTTTCTTTTCGATGGCCATGGAGATCGCCCCATAGACCTAGCTGTAGATATGTAAACAGCTACAGATAACTGTAGACCGTTGTAGGCATCTTCTTTGGCTTCATGATTTACACTTTCATTTTTTTCCAACTACTAAAATGTAAAAGTGTAACAGCTTCTTTTGGTTCAGTTCTCTTTCCTCCACATCATAAAGTTTTTGCTCCGTGTAACTTAGGAGTGATTTTGATGATCCATGTTTAACAGTGGGTTTTATCCAGCAGATGTCTAGGCAGTTAAAGTAATACATGAATATTATATCCTGTATCCAGCTTTTGAATAACTGGTCTAAGGAATTTATATTTTCTTTCATTTCAAGGCCTGCAACAGATGCTTACTGATGTCTTTCATCCTTTGTAATTTAATCCAAAGTATTCCACTATTCTATTATTCATTATCAAATTGTATCTCGGTGGCATTGCAAACACATACCACTATTCTTGATTTCAGTGAATAGTGGCAATGAAAAAAAATAGAAGCAACACAAATAAATAAACCAGCCTGCTCATATATTTACTGCCTTAAAAACTCTGCTATGTAGGACATATTTCTCGCTATGTTATACACAATGCTCTACAAGTGTTTCGTGCTTTACTTCATTCAGAAAAGTTCAGATAGGTTACCACAACTCTAACTGCAGCAGCCAACAGTTCCACAAATTTTCAACTTCATTAATCTATTGCAAACTTAAGAGCTGAAGGTGAAATTCTGATTACACCTAACTTCTCGAACACTGCCGTGGCATAATCCCTGAACCCCATTAAACCTGTCAAATATGAAGATACTTGCCCACCATATGATACTCTACATTAAGTTTATTTTAACAGGAGAAATCTCTTTAAGTTTTATTATAGGAATAACTACGACTTTTATTGTTTGTTTAACAACATGGAACATTCCATAAAGATCAGAAACCTTAATTACAATTCTCTGCCTATTCCTCCAGGGAATTCTTTGGAATGGCATTTTAAACCCTTTTTTTCTGGTTCTAGACATGGCTCTTCTGTTATCCATTGCCATTTTCCAGCCATACTTTTATAGAAGGAATCAAATTCAATGTATTAAGTAGCTCTACAAGCCAGTGGGATCCTGTTTTCTCACTACTCTCAAAATCTTATGTTTACCAGGTAAGCTGCATATTTTTTTAACATCTGAAATGATTTGGAGAAGTTGCTGTGATAGCAACAAATAACTTATTAATAGGTGGTGCTAAAATGGACAATGACTATGCAGAGACAATGCTTTATTCAGCAGGTTTGCTCTCTCTCCCACCGCGTCCCTATTGATTTCGGTGATAATCTTTACTGTGTAGCTGTCTTTGCAGTTCCAACATGGATGCAAACATTCCTGTGCATGCCTCTTCAAAGTAACTGCTAATTATGCTCCAAATAATTGTACCGATATAAACCAGTCTGCAGTGCAAGGAGTTTAATATCTGTCGATGAGGACATCATTTCAAGAGGCAGTATTTACCCAGGGATAATCAGGGGAAAATTATCCTTTTAAAGCATCTCTCATTCAGAAAGGTTTGACGAATCCTGTTTGACTGTGAGACACCCTGTCATGCTTGAAAAAAATCTCTGATATAGACCAGTATATTAGTCTGTACTAGACTGACCTTCAAAATGAAAGGTATAGAACCAAGTGAAAGCAGTGATGTTCATTTTGCGTATTTAACTGTAACTGCAAAGCAATATTAATGACCGAGCAAGGCATCCAAAGGCAGCTCAGAACATCTCCTTGAATTAATTAACAGTAGAATTACTGATAGTATCTTAGAAACAATTCTTTTATTACTGGAAGTGACCATTCTGTAGGAAACTAGCTTAATAGTTCAAAATTTTCTGTGTGAGCGTGAATCCCAGAACCTCTCCATTAATGGTGGACTTGGGGTGGTGTAGGCAGTCAGTCAGCCTTGCTTGAATTTTATTAAGTAACAAGTTTTTCCAGACTTTGGCTTCTTCTCATGGAGTGAACATCACTGGAGACGAGAAAAAAGGCTGTGATGTCCCCCAGGACTAAGACACAGGTGGGATCCATGGAAAGGATACACGTGGGGGTGTGTTTACATCCTGGCCTTGTGCGACAGAAACACCCAACAACATCAGTCTGAAACATGAGATCATCCCACAGAAAAATGCAATTTAAATTCAATTTCTGATACAAGAAGCCAACAGTTTTCAAGTCAATGTTTCAGGTGAAAGCATAAAAACCAGGGATGTTTCAGTGCTTTTAATATTAGCATAATTAAACCAAACTCTTGTACTAAACAGCAGGTCATGCTCATTGTTTGTAAATTCTGGTTAAAAAACACATATATGTCTAGACAATATTTTTCTCTCAGGTACAAAATCTAAATATGGTTGATCTTGGATATTCAAGGTGAGAGAAAATTCTTGAATACTGAAGACTAGGACCCTGCGGTGAACTACATGAGTTGTTCTAGGAAGCTCTAAAGCCATAAATGTACAGTCCTTAATTTGGATCTTAACCAGCATTGTTTCTTCTTATGCTAAGAAACTTCCTCTTCCAAGAAATGGCTTCTCAACGTTTAGAAGATGAGTTGACAAAAACTATTTATTTTCCCAAAAGAAAATGGCAAAATGGCAAAGCATACGTGGTTCTGGGTGGAGCACAGCATCTTGTGAAGAGTACGTTAACAGTATGGGACAATAAATAAATACTATACCCAGTTGAAAGTGGGCACGAAAGCATCAGGATAGCTTTTGCTCGTGTTTGAATGTTTAACTCACAGGTTAAAAATAGAATTGGATTAAGTCTGCTTTCTGTTTTCCAAATATATTTTATAATAAAATGAGTATTTTTTCAATATTTATTACTAATTTTCTGAGCCTTTTTTCAGGCAAACCAAAAAGGAAAGAAAGAAAAAAAAAAGAAATAACTAACCCAGCAACACAGATTTTTGGTCCTCCTGCAGCTAACTGAAAAAAATTAAATAAATTGACATGCCAAACAATAAAGCCAATAATGTCAGTAATTATTTTAACAGACAAGATGAAGCAGACTTGCAAGTGGGTGTCTGTTGCCATTTCAAAACCACAAAAAAGTAGGCTGCCAATACTGCTAACTGAGAGGAAACAAATACACATGCAACTTCTCGGCACTGAATAGTAACTAGTATTTATTGCATTTAAGCTCCTTTTATCTGACTTTTCATTTAATTTTACTTTGCTCCTCATAGAGTGCATTATATTAAATATTTACTGTCTTGGTTAGGATGTCAAGGCAAACTTTACTGTCTTATTAGATTACTGAACAGTAGTTCATGTAGGAATTATTTAGGGTTGCTCGAGGGTGGAGAATTAAATGTGATGGGGTGAAATTAGAAAAGGAAGAAGTATAGACAAGTCATATCCAGAAAACTGTAAACCATTTCCCAGGGAAGTATTACATCTTTCCTTCCTTCAGATTTTTTCAAATACACCGTGTGGACTGACAACAGCTGTTCAATAATAAATATTCCTGCACAAAAAGACATGACACGTGGCCAATAACCGACATAATTTTCTCAGAGATAGGTGTTCCTGCTCTGGTAGTCACTGGGCTTCTTCTATAGTTAAGCATTGAGAACTGTCTCCAGAAAATTATTTTCTTTCTCTCTATTAATGATACAAGAGGCCCAAGTGATCTCCTTAGGCGTGACTGGGTTGGACCAGTGACTCCTCAAGTGACCAACACGGACTTCTAGAAAAACAGTACAAAAACAGGCAAGTATACCAAGAGTTAAGTCTGTTGAATATTCTCCCAGACCCGAACAAATTGTGAGTGAGAGACCTCTTCAGTCAGATAAAGAGATGCTGTGATTAATAGCTTTCAAAGGATGTTTCTGCATGAAGTTGTTTAAAACATCCACAACCAGCTAGGTAACTAATGTTTAGACGGCTAAAGTTAGCACGAAGCAGCTCCCTCTGTAACTCCCACATTTTATTGCTATTTTACAATAATTCTGCTTTTTGACTCCTGGTGGCATTGGATGGTCCCCTCTTTTTCTGCACAGAAGAAAGCCACGATGTCACAACATTTGTCAGCCTGAATATTATCCAATGTCCTCTGGAAGACAGAAGGGTGGGACATCTCCCTGGGAGAGACTGCATCAAGTGGTCAGGTTACTTGCAGGGAGAGCAGAGTAACTGAAGATTAAAGGCTGGAGGAGGAATTGAGGGACAGGGGGAATGAAAAAAAGATGTGGTTCCTTTCTACCCAGCAAACAACCATACTTTCCAGGTGTGGCTTGGAGCCAGGACCCTGTCCCAAGTGCACCTCTGACCTTGGTCCACCACACTTCCCAGGAAGTTAATCTCATTAAACTACCCCTAATATTTTATTGAAAATGGATAGCTTGTTCTGCTGTTCTATAAACTCCTACTCCATGCAGCAGCTGTCTTTTAAATCATGGGTTGGAGGAATTCCCGATTTTCAACTTCTAAGATCTGCCCCGTTGCCATATAACTGCTATTTTCTCCCACACTTGCTTACAACAGGCCTCTTTTATGCTTGTTTATTTTGCAGCTGTGGATTTATTTTGATCCCAATGGATCACTGTCATGGCATGAGTAATATCTTCAAAACAGCAACCACAATCCCATCGATCATCACAAAAACTCTTGGAAAACAGCAGTATAGCTCTCCTGTTCTTCTGTGCGCTACTGGACCAATTCTCATTGCATTTTCTCTCATATGCAGCATCACGTTCCCTGTGATCATAGAAGAACAATAGGAAATTGTTCTGAAGAATGAGAGATGTGTCGGATTTTTTAGTGCCAATAAGCAATCGAAATTTCATGATGAGTATCACAATTGTGTAATTGCCCCATGCACTTCTTACAGTTATTCTGGGGGAAAGGGATGGGATAGGATTTTCCTTCAGAAAATTTTTTTTCCTTTACTATTTCACATAATGTTCAATATCAATCAACAGAAAATATGTCCTTGTGCTCGTAACAGAAGATGAGGTCTCCACTGTACACTCTTCACCAAGATACTTGATCATTGATCAGTTTTCATAGAATTGTAGGATCATAGAATAGTTTGGTTTGGAATGGACCTTTCAAGGCCATCTAGTCCAACCCCCTGCCATGAGCAGGGACATCTTCAACTACAGCAGGTTGCTCAGAGTCCCATCCAACCTGACCTGGGTGTTGGATGTTCCCAGGGATGAGGCATCTACCACCTCTCTGGACAACCTGGACCAGTGGTTCACCACCTTCAGTGTCAAAAATGTCTTCCTTAGATCTAGTCTAAATCTACACTCTTTTAGTTTAAAACCATCACCCCTTGTCCTGTCCTGTCCTATCCTATCCTAAATGTTTTCTCATTTGTAAATATATGCAAGGGGATAACCAATGCCATACTCCTGGGTGGACCAACACCTGCAGTCCTTGCACAAAGGCCATCTAGAAGGACCTTGTGATGATACACCAGTTGATGATGACCTTGTGATCTTGTTGCAAAGATTTATGATCCCTTTGGCAAAATACCTGCTTGATGGGATGAATTCTGGGCAGGGCATGTGTCCTGGTTTCAGCCAGGATAGAGTTAATTTTCTTCACAGAAGCCAGTGTGAGGCTGTGGTTTGGATTTGGGATGAGAAAATGTTGATAATGTGCTGATGTTTTGGGTTGTTGCTGAGCAGTCAAGGACAGTCCAGCTTCTTGTGCTGGCCTGCCAGCGAGCAGGCTGGGGGTGCATGGGGAGCTGGGAGGGGACACAGCCGGGACAGTGACCCAGGCTGGCCAAAGGGATATTCCATACCGTATGACATTATGCTCAGTATATAAAGCTGGGACAAAGAAGAAGGAAGGGGTGGGGGGACGTTCGGAGTGATGGCATCTCTCTTCCCAAGAAAACACTACGCGTGATGCAGCCCGGCTTCCCTGGAGATGGCTGAGCCCCTGCCTGCCCGTGGGGAGTGGGGAATGGATTCCTTGTTGTGCTTTGCTTGTGTGC